>NC_081415.1:531749402-532049402 GCF_030272615.1 Cryptomeria japonica
TATGACCCCTTATGACACCATATTTGGTCGTTATGGGTCCTATGGTATCCTAAGGGGTAATATTGTGTCCTATGACCATTGTGTCATTATGGGTTGTATCATGTCCTAAGGGATCATGGGACACCATATGACCCCTAAGGACAACATACAACCTCTTATGACATCATATTGGGTCTTTATGGGTCCTATGGTGTCCATAGGGGTCATATTGTGTCCTATGACCCCTTAGGACACCATATGACCCCTTAAGACACAATTTAGTGTCTTTACGGGTCATATGGTGTCCTAAGGGGTCATAGGACACAATATGACCCTTAAGGACAACATACGACCTCTTATGACATCGTATTGGATCATTATGGTTCCTATGGTGTTCATAGGGGTCATATTGTGTCCTAAGACCCCTTAGGACACCATATGACCCCTTAAGACACCATATTGTGTCGTTAGGGGTCATATGGTGCCCTAAGGGGTTGTAGGACATAGTATGACCCCTAAGGACAACATACAACCCCTTATGACACCATGTTGGGTCATTATGGGTCCTATGGTGTCCTAAGGGGTCATATTGTGTCTTAGGACCCTTTAGGACACTATATGACCCCTAACGACACAATTTGGTGTCTTAAGGGGTCATATGGTGTCCTAAGGGGTCATATTGTGTCCTACAACCCCTTAGGACACCATATGACCCCTTAAGACACCAAATTGTGTCGTTATGGGTCATATGGTGTCTTATGGGGTCATGGGACACCATATGATCCCTAAAGACAACAAATGACCCTTTATGATACCATATTGGGTCGTTATGGATCCTATGGTGTCCTAAGGGGTCATATTGTGTCCTATGACCCCTTAGGACACCATATGACCCCTAATCTCTCTCTCTCTCCACTCCCCCCCTCTCCCCTAATCTCCCTCTCTCCCCCTCTCCCCTAATCTCTCTCTCTCTCTCTCTCCCATAATCTCTCTCTCTAAAATATGAGTAATAAAATTAGATATCAGATTTTATCGGATATCCGATTTCTGTCATTGCCATTAATGTGGCAACAATTAAAAAAAAGGGTAGCAACGGGAAATTTTTTTGGGACCACAAATATATACATTAAAATTGGATATCCGATTTTTGTAAATAAAAAAGAGCCTTGTGGGCCATTTTGTGGATTCTAACGGCCCACAGTTTGCATATTCTTTTTTCTGTCGATGATCATGGGTTTGCAGACAGGTTGAGACAAATTTGTGCTTTTGAGAGATTCTTAAAGTCAAATATTACATTGTCAATCATTTAGGAGAATCTTTGTGGAGGTAAATAGGGAGTAGTATTCGTCGAAAGTCTAAACGCAAAAGAAAACTTTCAAATGACCAAATTGAAGTTTATATATATATATATATATATATATATATATATATATATATATATATATATATATATATATATATCTTTGTGGTAGCTATATGCATGTGTACCTATGTGATGTGATACATGATTCTATGTGATGGAATTGATATGGATGACAATATGTACATGATGAAATGCAATATTTTTGTTCTTTTATATTTTTAATATGTTATGCAAAGGACTATTTACATGATGAGAATGCAAAATGTGCTAACATGTGTTGTGTGCAGGATGTGGTGCAATTGTGATATCTATATGTATGAAATGCTAATATGTGGTAATGCAGGTGCAAACTACATGAAATGCAGATATGTTTTTGGTGTGTCATTATACTCAGTCATGTGATAGTAGGCTACAAAGACTCAAGAAGGACGATGGAGGTCAATCAAGAAAGGGGGATGAAAGGTAGAAGATATGGAAGTGAAAGAGCTTCTTGGGCGTTATCATCATTGAGATTTATTATGGCAAATAGGTTATGAAAATCCAAGCATATGTTCAACCCAGAAAGTCATTGTACCTGTTTGCATGGAGATTAGACAGTCGCAAACAAAGAATTCCCCAGTTCATACTAGAATAATAGTGTCCTCATATCCTTGGACAAGTCATAGCGTTACTAAGAGACAATCCACAAACAACAAAGAAAAATAGGTGACGATACCCCATACTCGCCTTTCTAGTCAAAGACATCCTGGAGATAAAATCTCTAGTCAGATACATCTCGGAAAAGCTAAAAGAAATGTCACCAAAAAATAAAATCAAAAGAAAACCAAGCCTCGACACTAACATCCACTATAGTCCTCAAGTTTTAGTGTCTCTTGTCATTTGTATAAGTCTATTTGATTGTGGTCACAATGTTTACTTTCATAAAAGGATAGATAGCATTGAACCATAATGTTGTCTGATTTTGTTGAAAGATTTGATTTGTTGAAGCCCATTGATGCTTGTGTCTCATCTGAAACTGACTGAATCCATGAAATTGATACTTTATTATGGAGAAAATGAAACTTTATTGTGGATTGGTGATGCAAGTGTTGCTTTATTTTGGATTATGCATGGATAGACTGAATAAAACTGGAAGAAACTGTACTCCTCGGAATGTGTGATACTCTTAGTTCCACACCCATCACTAGACTTAGGATTTGCCTTAGCCACAAATAGGAGCTGATTTATTATGGATGGAAAAAGGGAGAAAGGAGGGATTACTATGAATGGCTAACCAATCTTAAGTAGATCAATAACAAGCCATGATGGGAATGGGTAAGTTTATTATGAATGGATAGGTTGTGAGTGTGTGCAAGGTGAAAGGATGAGATTGAATCCTGAAGGAGGGAGGAGCAATGTCTCTACACATAGCGCCAGTAACCTATTTTTCACCATGGTACTTGCCCAAGGCGCCACCGAAGTGGTTTTCACCGTTGGACGAATTTATTTCTCTTGACCTTTTTTTTTTTTGATTTTCAATTTTTTTTTGTCACAAGGCACCTGTTTGCCAAGTTTTCACCAAGTAATGATTTTTTATGTTTATGATTTTTTTTTGTATTTGTGAATTTTATTTATTTATTTTTTTGTATTTTTGAATTAGGATCCTCTGAAGAGCTATGTATAAAACCTACAAAGGTGCATGCTATTGATAGGATCCTCCAAGGGTTCTCCATCTAGTGTTGAGAGCTGATATGCACTAGATCCATAGACTATTGTAATGATGTAAGGACCAAGCCAATTTTGTTCGAACTTGCCCTTCTCTCTGTCTTGCTAAATTTTAGGATTTTATTTGAGAACTAAGTCACCTACCTCAAATGTGTGAGGATTTAATTTGTGATTGTAGCTATGTCATTCCATGACTGAATTATGTGTAGCTCGAGTGATTGTCTTCCTTGATGAAGGAACCGAAATACAATTACTATTGTGTGGACTACACAAGCCCATATGCATGTCACCTAAAGAAGTTTGGGCATCCTTGATAACAAAGTCCTTCGAGGAAGCTCTATTAAAGGTCCATGATGTATTTCCAGAAGGGGATGGATTTGTGGAACAAGTGGATGAGGAATGAAGGCTTATGATTGCGAAAAGAAGTGAAAGTAGGATAGCATGATGGAGACTTAGGATCAACAATTATTATTTTTTACTTGAATTTTTACAACTTGCCCCTAGTTATTTTGATATTAGGGGAGATCATCTCTTTCTCTTTTTTCTTTGTAGGATTTTTATCCTTGACTTTGATTTTTTTAGAGTCCAATAGATTTTGATTTTGATTTGGACTAAAGGACTTTTCTTTATTTTTGACTTTTAGATTTTTCTTTTCGAAGCTTGATTTTGATCCCCAATTAGTAAGGGCTTTTCTGATTCTTGTTGATCCAAGTCTGGGAGAGGAGTGAAAATGGAATGAGTGTGTAAAATGGTAAGGCTACGTGAGTTCTCAAGATGGCTGGGGATATATTCAATAGATTCTTCACTAGAACCACTCTCAGGACTATTGATATCAAGAGTTGCTTGCACCACTAGAGGAGATTTACATTTAGACTTAGTAGCCACAACACTAGGTGGTTCACACCCAATTCCTTGGTCTTGCATATTTCTTGTAGACTATTCTTGTGGACTAAATACCTTAGGAGATAGTGGGAGTTGATCAACATGAAAGATATACTCACCACATCCCATATCTTTAATCTTGAACTTTTCTTTGATCTCTTCTTGTTTTGATGTAGAAGCTTTTAAGGATTTCGGATCAACATATGCTGATGAAGGAACAACCTCTCAATTGACTGAGATTGTTATTTCTAATCTAGGTCACAAATTGTTGCAATATATGAATGGGTTTGGATCGCCTTTGACGGTCACTTCAACTCCATTGTGTGGAAACTTGATGTATTGATGATATGTAGATGGGATTGCTCCCATATCATGAATCCATGGGAATCCCATAAGTATATTGTATGTGAGATCTAAATCAAGGACTTAACAAACCACATCCTTCATCACCGGCCCAACTATGAGAGGTAAAGTGATTGTGCCCTTGGATGAGCGCTCTTCGTCATCATATGCCTTGATGGTAATTTTGTTTGTAGCATTCACAAATTTTTCAAAAATATCCCAATTGTATTATTGTGTTCAAAGTACATATATTGAGACCAGCTCCTCAATCTACCAGGACTCATTTTATTCGATGTTTGTATAGGAAGGCTTCAATGTGTAAAGGTGCATTATGTGGTTGGCTTACAGAGGCATCATCAACTGCTATGAATGTAAGAGAATGTGGAATGGAAAGGTATCCCACCATGGCTTGAAATTGGTTCATGTTTAGATCAGTGGGTACAAAGGTTTCTCTTAGGACTTTGTCAAGTATGGCTTTGTGCAAAGGAGAAATACATAACAGTTCTAGGATTGAGATAACCAGGGGTGTCTTCCCTAACTATTCTACTAGGTCATACTCAGGTTTGACTGATGAGGAAGTGGTGGTTTTAGCTAGAGCACCTTGAAAGGTGACCTTACCTCGATGAGTTGTGACGTTACATTCAGAGGTAGATTTTGAAGAAGTTCCAATGCCTTTTAGGACAACTTTGGGTCTTTGGGTAGAATTTTCAGGCACTTTGTCCTTTATGATAATGGTAGAGACATAATTGTCCATCAAAATGTGATTAACAGTTGAATCATAGTTATAGGAGGCTTTTGTATAGTTGGCCTCCTCATCCGTGGCTTTGGATTTTCCCTTGTCATGTTTAGGGAATGGTTCCTTAAACATCTCATGTTCTTGATTGGATGAATGTCCTTCAATCTCAATGCCACCTCTATCAATAAGATCTTGTATAATGTTCTTCAAGTGATGACAATTTCCTATTTTATGCCCCTTGCTCTTGTGATATTCGCAGTACTCGTTGTCATTCCACCAATTTGGTTTGACCTTTGGCTCATATAGGGGATTGTCTGGAATTTTTATTATCTTGTTTGCCACTAGCTTCTTGAAAGCTGAGTCAAGTGGTTCTCCCAATGGGGTGTACTTCCTTCATAGTTTTGAAGTTGTTTGAGTGTTCACTTGGTTGTTTGTAGAACTTGATCAAGAAAAAATGATTTTGGGTCGCACCATGTTAGCATCAACAACACCATCATTGACTGTGTTCTTGTTCTTGTTCCAAAATATTGGTTTGTCTTTTCCTTTAAAGTCCTCTTTGTTTTCTTTGAATATTTTGATGACACCTTGCTCAATTAGGACCTTCTCGATCGCTAAGCCTTTCTCAATGACATCCTTGAAGGTGGACAAACAAGATTTTCTTAAGTCATGACCAAAGTCTTTGTTGACATTCTAGGTGAACATCTCTACCATTTGTTTTTGTGGAATTTCACAAGAGCATCTGCTAGCTAAATTCCTCCATCTTTGTAAGAATGATGAAAAGGAATCCCCATCCTTTTGCTTGGTGTTGCACACAGTGGTGACTGATATATCTGTCTCTATGTTGTATGAGAAATGTTGGATAGAAGCTTCTGCTAGATCACCCCATGACTTAATTCCAGGTGGAAGTTGGGAGAACCATTCCATAGCTTGATCACCTAAGCTTTGTGGGAACAATCTCATCAAGTATGTTTCTTCTATTGCTACCTCAATGCAAGCTGTGAAAAACTATCTTATATGTGCCTTAGGGTCTCCTTTACCTCTGTACTTATCGAACTTAGGTGTTATGAAGTGTGTAGGAAATTGAGGCATTGGAATGCTTTTGTCAAATGGATAGGGGCATATGTCTCTCATTGTGTAAGATGGCTTTGGTGTATTAATGTCCTCCATTTTATTTTGTAAGTCCCTTATCTACTATTCCAAATTGTTTTTGGGTGGAGACTGACTTCTTGGACCATATCCCATGCCCGAGCCACTGGGTGGAGGAAGAGGATACTACATATATGGATGGTATTGATCATAAACATGTTCATATGGAGGAGGTCTATAATGATACTATGTATAGGAACCCCCTGGTATAGAGTCATAATGAGGAATGGAATATCTACTTTGTCCATGCATATCATATTCTATAGGCATGTCTTGAGTTTTCTCTTGTGTGTTGCCCCCAAATTTGACATGGGGTTTTCTTGTGTCCAAATTTTGAGCATGCCTCTTGATATCCACTTGCTTTTGAGGTTGGTCCTTAGCATTGGTATGCAATTGAGTGTATTTATCTGCATAAGACTTCCATAATGGTCTGTGTAGATGGAATTGTTCATGAGACGCTCTTTCATGAGTATCATAAGCTTGACCATATGTATTTGGGACCTCAGGTATTTGAAACAAGGATGATGGTGACTCAGGCATGAAACGTGGTCCTCTAGTACCTCCACTATTAGGTCTCCTTTGATCCATGTTGAGTTGAGTTTCTTGCATAGGTTGATTTTCCACTATTTGAGACATGTCAAAACCATGAGGTATTTTAGTTCCACTTTGTGCCATCACTTGTAAGAAATATTGTCTATCTCTTCTCATGATTTCCTTGACCAATCTATTAAAATGGGGATCCATGATGGAGTCTTCCACTTCTACTGAATGTACAGAAAAGTTGTCTATATTGTCATTGTGTGTATTATTGTTGTTTGTAGTGTCCATGTTAAGTAATGTGGTATGATCAGAATTGAAGAAGATATCATTGTCATATTCATAGGCACTCATGTTTATGGACTCTTGAGCCTCTTTAGCTTCTCTCCTAGATTTTTGGAAATGGGTTTCAACCATGAACTAGGTCTTGACCAAGATGCATGAGACTAGATGAAAATGGAAAGAGTGTGGAAGATCAAGAGTTGAATGTAATGTAAATGAATCTGAGATGTACTTGCAATGTCCAAAGTGTAAGACCAAGTATGTATGTAGTAGAGTAGGTGTGACTTCCAAAGAGATGATAGATCTCTTGATGAGGTAAGTTGACATTGACTCTAAGTAAGACCAAATGAGACCCAAAGGTGATAGACCCTGATGAGGGACCACTTAGAAAAATGTTGTTGTATGTAGTGTGTTGAAAAAGTAAGATGAGGACAAGCAAGTGACCTTTTGACTCAGGTTTAGACAAATGTGAATGTAATGCAAGATGTAAAGAAATGATAGACTTTGTGAGACCCAGAAATAGGTTGAATGCTAGATGAAAACCTAGAGAAATAACCTAGGAAGCTCAATAAGTTTGAAACTGACTGCTCTTGTTTGCTGAATTGTAAATTTTTCCAATTTGTGAAGTTGTTGTTGTGACCAAATCTGAATTTTTGACTATTTTTCATGATAAGAGGACACAATATTGATGAGGACTCTATGTTTGTAAGTGTTTAGACTCAAAATGACTCAAAAGAAAGTGTGTTGTTTGATGTATAAATGTTTTTGCATACACTTGAAGACACAAAAGACACAATGTTTTGATGTTTGATCTTTGAATGTTTGAATGTTTAAAAGAAGACAAGCACAATTATTATGGTTGGCCAGGACAATAGTTGTTGATTCCCACAAGGGGTTTCCCTCGAGGCTACGCTATTCAGAGCGGATACTTAGATGCTTGACCCCACTGGCTTCACCCTCGACACTCACTTCTCTGGGGTAGCCAAGCATCAGTCCCCATGAAAACTTCCTGTGGTGAACTTTGTATCTCTACTAAGAACCGTATGTGTGTGGGTCACTCCAAAGGTCCGACCTCCTACCCCAACAACTAGAAGGATTTTGGCTTTCTAAAACAAAAAGGTGCTAGTAAGGGCATCCGATCGTGTGGCCATACATGCGACACTTTCAGCATTGTAAATACAGAAGACTCCCAACCGTTAGGGGTTACACCCTACAACTGAACAAATAAATTTGATCAAACGGGTTTATGGGGAGACATAGTGTTGGTATGAACTAATCAGCACACGTTACTGATGGATTTCACCATGGATACAATTATTTATAATGGTTTGAAAGAGGTTGGTTTTCCTCACTACCACTTGGGTCGTTCTCTCCTCACTAGTAGTACGAATGACCAAATGGGGAGACAGGCCCTCTAGAGATTAAACAAAAATAGCCTATTGCTCAAGACACAGAAGACACTGGTTCACTTTTAGTGCACCAATTGAAGTGTTTGCCTATCTATGAAAACAAGGCACACAATGAAGATCAAAAGAAAAACCTTGCCAAAATTTTGCAACAAAGATTTCTTAGTATTTTTGCAATAATACCCCTCCTGCAAGCACACAAGTTAGGTAAATTTTAGATCCAAAAGACTTTGTGAAAAAAGGGCCTTCAACAAGATGTTTGTTTGATAGATTCAAAGATCTGATTTTCCATGAGTTATTTTGCATCATAAAAAAACTACCACTTGTAAAATTTCAAGACATTTCCAGAAATGTAAGAAAATCCAAACAATTTACTAATTTGCTCCAAAAATTATTTTTTTATGAAAAATCATAAAAAATTCATATAAAATGCAAAATTGATCCAACAAATCTGAAATTTTTACTGGACACTCTTGATAGCCTTCAAAGCCTGCCTAAAAAAATTTCATCACATGTCCAATAGGGTTTGGATCTCCATTCTTCCTATCTCCATTGATCTTGCTTGATATATTTGCTCTCAGATTTTATGTGTGCACAAGAGCTCAACAAAGAACGGAAATTTGGTTGTAAGTAGGCTTGATCGCATATGAAAGTTCGAATGCTAGAATGCTTGGGAGATAATTAGCTAATTAGATAGGGTTGATAATGAAGGAAACATCTCCTTATATAGAAGACACTATAAGAAATGGAGGGATAAGATTGAGAGGTGTAAAAGATAAATGGTCGGCTAGGATTAGAGGGTAGGTAGAGAAAATAGGAAAATAATGAGAGGGTAGGTAGAGTAGGAATTAAGAGATGAATGACATGTGTCATAGGTGGAAAAGGCTAATGAATTAATTAATTAATTAAATAAAGAATTATTTAATTAATAGAAGAAGTGGGATCAATTAAATAAATAAAAGTATTTATTTAATTTAAGAAAAAGATAATTTAAATAAATAAATTTATTTATTTAAATGAGTAAAAAAGCTTAGAAGAGGATACATGAATTAATTAAATAAATAAAGATTTATTTAATTAATAGAAGAATTAGGCTTAAATAATTAAATAAATAAAGAGACATGACAATTTTAGGGGTCTACAAATGTTAACGATTTTTGTAGTCTATTAATTATATTTTTTAGGTACATGTTTTATTAATATATTAGATCTAATAAATTTTATTTTAATTTAATTATTTTTCTGTTTAAAATATTAATTATTTATTATAAAAATTTAAATTATTATTTTTATTAATATTTGGATTCTTTTGTATATTTTGACTTTGTATTAAGTTTATTCTATTTTAATTTTAATTTAATATTTGAGTTTGAAATTTATTTTTAATTATTTGTCTTTCTACGAAATTACAAATAATAATTAAAATTTATTAGAGTTCGTTTAATTTATAATTATTTATCTTAATAAAAATTTAATCTATTGTAGACCAATTATATTTTGAATTTTTCTTTTAATTTATATAATATATTTATTTCTCTCCATTACTCTCTATATCTCTCTCCCTTACCTCTATCTCCTTACTTCTTTGTGCATCTCTCTGTGTCTCTGTCTCTGTCTATCTCTGTCTTTGTCTCTGTCTGTCTGTCTGTCTCTCTCCCCCCCATCTCTATCTCCTATCTCTATCACTCCTACCTATCCCCATCTCTCCCTATCTATACCTCTCCCTCTCTGCCCTCTCTATGTTACTTCCTCTTTCTATATCTCTTTATTTCTCTATCTTTTATCTATCCATCTCTCTAAATCTTGTTCACACACTCCTTGCTACCCCTCCCCATATCTATCTCAATATCTCTCTCACTTTCACACACACTCATTGTTTCTCCTTCCCTATCGCTATCTCTATCTCTCCTCCCTCTCTCTATCTATATCTCATTATCTCTATCTTTCTTTTTTAACTCTTGTTTGGATCCCTATAACTAGATGCATTGTTCATTTTAAGCTATCGCTTTAAAGGGACCTTGGTTACACAAACAACATCAATTTAATAAATGACATACCAATTTAACTTACGCACTAAACAAATGTATGCAAAATACACCAATTTTTTTTGTAATTGACCTTCCATACCTTTTTGACGTACCCATTGCACGCCAAAGTGCGATTGCTAGTGGATATTTATATGTAAGACGAAAGTATCTCAAAATCATATTTCTTAGTATCTTTTACATAGATGTGTTTAAGATAAAAAGGAGAGAATTTTAGAATGTATAAACATTTCAGAATTATATTTCTAGACACCTTTTTCATTGACGTATTTAAGATTGAAAAAGCTCTAAATCATATCTCTCATATTTTAATTAAATTTCAAATGATGAGAAAGTCTTTAATCTAAATCTTTAAAATTAATAAGAAATACATAGTAATGATGTATCTTTAATCATTTTTTCTATAATAATTTTTGAAGAATAAATATAATAACATATATATCTTACATAAATACAGATTAACATTTTCAAAATACGAAATATTTATTAAATGTGATATATATAGAAGATGAATTGCTTTTTAAAAATAAATTTAAATTTTTTAAA
Organism: Cryptomeria japonica; assembly: GCF_030272615.1. Lineage (NCBI taxonomy): Eukaryota > Viridiplantae > Streptophyta > Pinopsida > Cupressales > Cupressaceae > Cryptomeria > Cryptomeria japonica. The sequence goes on from NC_081415.1 coordinate 531,760,371, forward strand.
AATAACTATTCAATTTAATTTTTCAAAAATCAAAACAAAATGTTTCTTCCCGTTTTCCATAACAATTTTACTAAAATATATAAATAAATAGATAAACTAGAAAAGTATCTCCTGAAAAATTTCGTCATTAGAGGCTGCAAAGACTACAAGGATCTCTTCTTATTATTATCCTGAAAAGTGTATAGAGAAATTGAGGGAAACGATGCCCACTAAGGGACGTCTGGTAAGGTTGCAGGGATTAGATGAAGTGAAGATAATGTGTTTGGAAACCAAAACCATAAACAAAAAATGATCTCATCCTACCAAATCTCCATATAATAAAATCTACTATCCTGACTAGATCGGAATACCGATGACAAAAGACTTGGAAAGCAGCTGAACCGAATATCTAAGTAATCGAAGCAGGTTTATTTAATCCTATATAAAGTCATGCAGAACTAAACACATTCATATCTATCAGATCATTTCTCCTGCTCTATTTTCAGCTCATTCTGTTTCTTAGAAGGATTTGGAATTTGGAGAAGAGAATGGCACAAAAGACTAGCAGGGTTAGTGTGGGATCAAGGGGGGTCAAAAAGTGACGATGTGAAAAAAATAGCCTTCTTCACTCACTTAAAAACACAAAAATCCATGTCGATTTTTTGCTTGGCCTGGGTGTCAGTACACCTTGGCTTGGTAATTACCTATACAAATCGGATATTTGATTTTTATTTGTAATTTTAATTTAAAAAATATATTATATATTACATATTATATATTATATATTATATTATAATATAATAATATATTATATAATACGTATTATATTATAATATAGTATAATAATATATAATATTATTATATTATAATATATAATATAATATAATATTATATATTATATAATACGTATTATATAATATATAATATAATATTATATTATATATTATAATATATATAATATATAATTATATTTTATAATATAATATAATACGTATTATATAATATAATAATATATTATTATATTATATATGTTATTTTAAAATAATTTAAGTATAAAAATCGGATATCCGATTTTTTGAGACAAATATATTTCGACAGTCACAGCCTGTGAGTCATTTTTAACTCATGGGCTACGCGATTTTATCAAAATCCGATATCCGGTGCACCCGATATCCAGTGTTTTGGCAAAAAATTGCTAAAAAATAGATTGAAAGGTAAGAATTTTATCGTTTTCAATCATTTTCATTCCTTTTTTGTATTTTTTTTTAATGTTTATTTGATTTTTTATTGAAAATATGGTTTTTTTCATGAAAACTAGGTTTTTTTAAATCAAATACCTAATTGTTTAAATTTATGAACTAAATTTAATTGTTTACATTCAACTAGGTTAAAAATGGGGGATAACAATGAAAACACTAACCAACCACAATTGCAACAACCAAACCCTCATTGCCAAACCCCCCCTCAATTTAGGATTTGATTGCACAAAATTTGAATGAATTGAGGGGGATTGCAGAAGTATATCGTAGGATCCCTCGTCTAAACTCAATGTTTGATTCTCTCATGTTGATCTTAAAGAGTATGGAAACCATGTCTGAGGAGCACAATGCCACCCTTATGTGGCGAGATTCTATGAGGGAAAAATATGTAGATGGCTTGTTGTATAAGGATATCAAGGATCTCGAGATATCCAAAGCTGCTATCGCCTCATTGTTTGTCAATCCCCATATTGGTCAACCCGTAGATCCCCAAAAAATAAAACTTTCTATTAAATGGTGCACAAATGATGCTATTGTGAAAATTTTTTTGGATCGTTAGTGGATAGTTTTCGACAAACCACACAACAACAATCTTGATATCCGCTTCTATTTCATAAAAAAATTATATGCTGATTTTGTTTTACACAAACATGTGAACTACTTTGACATCCAACCTTTCCAGGGTGTAGGTTTAGGTATGCCCCAAAATAGACTTGGGGCAGTTAGAGTAGTCTAGGGCCCATATGTCCCCCCTCCCCCTATTGATCACCCACCTGCAGTGCAACATCCTGATATCATTTTTGAGGCAGCTTCATGGATCATATCGACTATTCACTCTTTGAGTAGCCTTTTGGTTTCTCAAGCTAGGTTAGTAGCTCAACCTACTCTTGATGGTAGTGGTGCATCCGACGATGTTGACACATCATCCTCGGCTCCAAACATATGCGTGCCCCATAGTTGTGTCATGTGTGGGCACGCATGCTTGGGTCCAGTTGGACAGGCTGTTGATCCTCCTGTGGACAATGCAGATTATGAGGTGCATGAGATGCATGATGCACCAGATATTATTACACATACTGGAGGATACCCTAGGGAGTCCTCACGTGCTAGAGGCGAGAAGGCACCGTCATCATACGTTGATGATGTATTGGTAAGATTTGTATTTTTACAGTTCATGTTATATTTTAATAAAATATTTATAATCTAGATAATATTAAGTAATAATTTTTATTTACATGGTCTATTTAACAGTTGATGACCAAGAAGTAGTTGAGACAGATTCAGGAAGGCACCTTGTCGGCCATTTCATTTGGCCTTGATAGCTTGATGGTACATATATTATTGCACCTAGTCGTTTGTATTTTATTGTACATACATGCTCATCATTTATATTGGTATTAATTAGATTATGTAGTGACTTGCATGTATATCTTATTTTACTCTTGTAGGGCACAAGCAGCATGAGTGCAGGGCAGTGTGACTTAGGATCTGGTAGTGCAGTTGGAGACAAGGGAAAGGTAATTGAATGCAAATATGATTGAATGAATAGTTTAAATAAATTATAGTGATTATACATGTCTAGACATAGATTGATAGTTTCATATACTTGTTGTGTATATATACAGAGAATTCTTGGCTTCACATCCTTGATGACTACACCCAGTATACCTGAAGAAGAAGAAGAGATGCCTCGAGTAGATGTGTGTTTATTTTATTTTTTGATTACTAGATATAATTTCTTATTATCAGTGACAATTATATGCTAACTTGTATCAATGTCATGCTTCTAAACATATGTAGCTTGTGTATGAAAATATTCAAAACATACCTCCTCTACTAAAGACATACATCAAGAGTCCTACAAAGCTGAAGAGAAAACGTGGAGATGAGGCAAACATGAATAGTTCAATTATAGTTCATTTTTATGTTAACTTTTCGAATGTGAATTATATAATATAACTAATACTAATTGTGATTTGCTTTTCTTGTGCAGGATCCTTCAGAGCCGAGCAGTGCGGTGAAGAGGATCGATTTTGATGATCCATCAACAGCTTAGGATGTTATAGATAGTTTTGGGATGCTTAAATGTCTAGTTGGCATGTATATTTTGTATATGGACATACATTCACGTATTTAGACATACATTTTGTTTTAGTTGGTGTTTATGCCATATTTGTGTATGGACATACATTTGTAATCATTTGACATTTTTATATATACAGAAGTTGATATTCAATCATATAAATTGTTGCTCATCTGTGTGTGGTGTTATCATGGAAATCTTTAATCTTCATTCCAATAATTAATAATGGTTAATAATGGTTATTTAATGAACAATACAAATTATTTCATTTCATCGTAAGTGTTGTTTGTATAATGAACAATATAATTCATTTAATGAACAATACAATTCATTTAATCAACAATACAATACAATTCATTTAATGAAAAATACAATACAATTCATTTAATGATCAATACTTGATACAATTCATTATTACCCTATGCATGGTCCTATTTTTCCCCCCACCTCAGTCGAAAGCTCGGGGCTTTATTAGGGCAGCAATTTTTTCGGTTGGCAAAAAAAATCGTCAGTCTCACTCAATCGAATGTTGTTGCGTGGCCAATTTCTCATTCAGCTCGTCGTGATGATGAACCATTGGCTCTGAAATGTCCAGTTAGGTATTATTACCCTATGCATGGTCCTATTTTTCCCCCCCACTTGGTTGAACGCTCAGGGTCATACCCTATCGATGTCGTCCCTTGAGCGCCCTAAGTGCTCAAAATTGTCAAACTTTGACAGGCCTTAACTCGAAATCTGTGACACCTATGAATGATCTATTTCAACCCACGGGGCCATGAGAGGGGTCCCTACAAAATCATATCTCAGTTTTTCAAGTTTCCCTACGGTTTTATTAGGGCAGCAATTTTTCGGTTGGTGAAAAAATCGTTAGTCTCACTCAATCGAATGTTGTCGCGTGACCGATTTCTTGTTCAACTCATCGTGATAATGAACCATCAACTCTGACATGTCTAGTTAGGCATTATTACCCTATGCATGCTCCTATTTTTCCCCCCCCCACTTGATCGAATGCTCGGGGTCATACCCTACCGACGTCGTCCCTTGAGTGCCCTAAGTGCTCAAAATTGTCAAACTTTGATGGGCCCTAACTCAAAATCTGTGGCACCTGTGAATGATCTATTTCAACCTATGGGGCCACGAGAGGGTTCCCTACAAAATCCTATCTCATTTTTTCAAGTTTCCCTACGGTTTTATTAGGGCAGCAATTTTTCGGTTGGCAAAAAAATCGTCAGTCTCACTCAATCGAATTTTGTCGCGTGGCCAATTTTTTCGTTCAGCTCATCGCGATGACAAACCGTCGGCTCTGAAATGTCTAGTTAGGCATTATTACCCTATGCATGCTCCTATTTTGCCCCCCCCCACTCGATCGAATACTTGGGGTTATACCCTATCGGCATCGTCCCTTGAGCACCCTAAGTGCTCAAAATTGTCAAAATTTGATGGGCCCTAACTTGGAATCCGTGGCACTTTTGAATGATACGTTTGAACCTACAGGGCCATGAGAGGGGTCCCTACAAAATCCTATCTCATTTTTTCAAGTTTCCCTATGGTTTTATTAGGGTAGCAATTTTTTGGTTGGCGAAAAAATCATCAGTCTCGCTCAATCGAATGTTGTCACGTGGCCAATTTCTTGTTCAGCTCGTTGTGATGATGAATGGTCAGCTTTGACATGTCCAGTTAGGAATTATTACCCTATGCATGCTCCTATTTTTCCCCCCCACTTGATCAAACGCTCAGGGTCATACCCTACCGGTGTCGTCCCTTGAGCACCCTAAGTGCTCAAAATTGTCAAACTTCAATGGGCCCTAACTCAAAATCCGTGGCACTTGCAAATGATCTGTTTGAACCTATGGGGCCATGAGAGGGGTCCCTATAAAAACCTATCTTGGTTTTTCAAGTTTCCCTAAGGTTTTATTAGGGTAGCAATTTTTTGGTTGGCAAAAAAATCGTCAGTCTCACTCAATTGAATGTTGTCGCATGGCCAATTTCTCGTTCAGCTCATCACGATGATGAACCATCAGCTTTGACATGTCCAGTTAGGCATTATTACCCTATGCATTCTCCTATTTCCCCCCCCCACTTGATCGAACGCTCGGGGTCATACCCTACCGACGTCGTCCCTTGAGCGCTCTAAGTGCTCAAAATTGTCAAACTTTGACGGGCCCTAACTCAAAATCCATGGCACCTGTGAATGATCTGTTTGAACCTACAGGGCTATGAGAGGGGTCCCTACAAAAGCCTATCTTAGTTTTTCAAGTTTCCTTACGGTTCTATTAGGGCAGCAATTTTTCGGTTGGTGAAAAAATCGTTAGTCTCACTCAATCGGATGTTGTCGCGTGGCCAATTTCTCATTCAGCTCGTCGCGATGATGAACCATCAGCTCTGACATATCTAGTTAGGAATTATTACCCTATGCATGCTCCTATTTTTCCCCCTCCCACTCGATCGAATGCTCGGGGTCATACCCTACCGACATCGTCCCTTGAGCGCCCTAAGTGCTCAAAATTGTCAAACTTTTATGGGCCCTAACTCGGAATCTGTGGCACCTGCAAATGATCCATTTAAACCTATGGGGCCATGAGAGGGGTCCCTAAAAAAGTCTATATTGGTTTTTCAAGTTGCCCCACGGTTTTATTAGGGCAGCAATTTTTCGGTTGGCAAAAAATCGTCAGTCTCACTCAATCAAATGTTGTCGCGTGACCAATTTCTCGTTCATCTCATTGCGATGACAAACCATCAGCTCTGACATGTCTAGTTAGGCATTATTACCTTATGCATGCTCCTATTTCCCCCCCCCCCCCTTGATCTAACTCTTGGGGTCATACCCTACCAGTGTCGTCCCTTGAGCACACTAAGTGCTCAAAATTGTCAAACTTTGATGAGCCCTAACTCAAAATCCATAGCACCTGTGAATGATCTATTTGAACCTACGGGGCCATGAGAGGGGTCCCTACAAAAGCCTATCTCAGTTTTTCAAGTTGGCCTATGGTTTTATTAGGGCAACAATTTTTCGGTTGGCAAAAAAATCATCAGTCTCACTCAATCGAATGTTGTAACGTGGCCAATTTCTCGTTCATCTCGTCACGATGATGAACCACTGGCTCCAACATGTCTAGTTAGGAATTATTACCCTATGCATGCTCCTATTTTTCCCCCCTCACTCGATCGAACGCTCGGGATCATACCCTATATGCGTCGTCCCTTGAGCATCCTAAGTGCTCAAAATTGTCAAACTTCGACGGGCCCTAACTCAGAATCCATGGCACCTGCAAATAATCCATTTGAACCTACGGGGCCACGAGAGGGGTCCCTAAAAAATCCTATCTCGGTTTTTCAAGTTGCCCTACAATTTTATTAGGGCAGCAATTTTTTGGTTGGCGAAAAAATCGTCAGTCTCACTCAATCGAATGTTGTCGCGTGGCCAATTCCTCATTCAGCTCATTGTGATGAAGAACCGTCAGCTCTGACATGTCCAGTTAGGCATTATTACCCTATGCATACTCCTATTTCCCCCCCCCCCCCACTCGATCGAACGCTCGGGGTCATACCCTACCGGCGTCGTCCCTTGAGCACCCTAAGTGCTAAAATTATATATAAATAAGCATTACACTGTAGACACATAATGATCATCAATATTTCCATGTATTGTATAAACATAATTACCATTACACTTGCATGTGACATCCTTGAAGGGATATGCAAACATGATTTGTTTTTTCATTATCAATACAACTACACCAATGTACTCATGTGCAAATACATGGACATTATCATCAATATAACTAAACCAATTTGCTCATGGACATTGTATATCATCATAACAATGTTACATCAATTCACATCCATATACAAATACAATATCCCACTTCATCTACATTAGACATCCTCATGTCCTAAGAGAAAAGCTTACGTACAACAATGCTTGCATATAAATGAAGACCAAAATAAGTAACCTTTTTATGCGGAATGAATGTGCTAGAAGAATTTTTTTTTAAGATGTACAAGATTGTATAATTACAAAACTTACTAGTTTCTCTGCAAAGTATACAAGCATAACTTTGAAGAAATACACATGTTGATTAAAGCCCTTCTCACTGTGAGAGGGTCTTGTCAACGACGAATGATCTAGCATGAACCTGCATTTTTAAGAATTGTTAGTCTACACATAAAATGCATGGATGAACATAAAGGCTTCATGATAATCAATTCAACTAAAATGCATGATAATAAATGAAAAGGTGGGATTATATACCACAAAAAATATGCCCCCTCGAATTATATCAATAGAACCCACTATGTTGATTCAAAAATCATAATGTTATACTATTGTATATCATAAAAAAAGACCTGCATGAGCATAAAGGTTTTGCGATAATTATATCATCAAAAATTGTCAAATAGTGTTCTCTAATAACAAAAATTATAAAGCTCATCAAATGCATGATAATAAGTCATGTTGCAAAAATACGTCCCTTCCGATTATATTGAGTGTACCCGCTATGTGCATGCAAAAAATGTGTTGCCAAAAAAAAAACGTTCATCAATAGACTTGCATTTTCAACACATCCCTAATATACACGTAACAAACTTGAACATTAAGGTTTAATGATCATTGTTTGAAATGAAATGCATGATAAAAAAAATAAGGCACCATTAATGACCTACTACTTAAGTGTACCTGAAGGGTCATCTCTTTGCTTAAGAGTATCTAGTATTGCTTCATGATTAGCAGTAGTCACTGTCCATAGCTCTTTGGTCTTTGATTTTGCTTGATGCTTCAACAACTTGACATTTGTAGCTATAATAAGGTGTGAATACATTATAATGGTTTTGTGTCTCTCATAGTCTTCAAATGTAGGTATTCCATTCTTTCTAAACAAGTATGTTTGCAACCAAGTTCCCACAACAACAATGAACTTGTAGGATATGTGAACCTGTCATCATCTGTCACTGGTTGTTTTAGATTTTGTTTTCCCTGTACACATCATGCCAACCAATATTCTGATCTCTCTTCATTCCCTTGTGGTGTGACAACTGCAAAAACATGTCCTGGCTATACAAGATCTGATAGATGATCATACTCAAGTCAACTTTCCATGTCATCGTTTGACAAGGATATTGTTTGAGATAAATGAGTTAGATAGTGGGGTACCCACGTATCAACCCACTCACTTGACTCGCACTGATCCCAATCATACTGAACACAACTCTGACAAAAACAAGCTAACGCTCGTGTCCAAATGGTCCATGTACTTGCATCTGAGCTGAGAAATGAATGCATCTTTGAAGAATCTTTAATTGTTTGACAATCCAATCTATCTCCCATTGTTCCCTCCTCAACCAACCAAAAGAATTTGCTCACTGCTGAATCAAGAGTACCTCCATGTGACAATGCTGAACTACACCAATCAACAATAGAATGTGCATCAGAGAAATTTACACCTGAAATCCTCAATTTTTCCTTAACTAGAGCTCTCTTCAAACATGCACCTACTCCATCATGCTCTCCCTTCCCATGGCCTGCCTCAAAAAAATACCAAATATGAGGTATACGCCTCTCTACATGCCTTCTACTCAACCAATAAAACATATGGGAATTGTTGAATTGACCCGTACAGTTATCTGACCATATTATATGTCGATCAATTGCAATATCTTTCTCATGCAAGAACTCAAAAAAATTCATTTCAAAAAAATTCTCGAAAGAATGTTGTACATACTCGGAGGAGTGTGATCTATCATCACTCATATAAAAATGATACTCCCTGATTATCTTCCTGTCCTCTTCTATACAATCAGGAGCATGTCTATATGTAATGTGAACAAAAATAGCAATCTGGACTGAATTGTAGTACTGAGACTGTACCTCATTCTTTGGTTGCAATGTATAGTTCTCTACAAAATCAACCACCGATACAATAGTGCCAATCGAGAAAGAGTTCTTAAACATCCTAAATTGTTGATCCAACCATTGAGACCTATGGGTGTGCCTTGCATACTTGTAGAAAATATTTTCCTTAAAATCCAAAATAAAATCAGCAATACTCACTTCTCTTGAGACTAATTCGCATCTAGCACCTTCACCTCCACTCTTCAAAGTATATTTCACTGTCTCATATATTTTTTTCTCAACATAATTCTTTCCAAACTCGTGTTTTCTGCCCTCATGAAAACATGAAAAAAAGTTTGACAACCCACCACATTCTGAGCACTTCTCATTCAAACAATCATTTCTATAGAAATAGCAGCCATCATCTCTAGGGCATAAAAATAGATCTTGCAAGTCTCTTGATGATCTTGGAAATAGCATTGCACCACACTCCTACAACATCTCATTAGTATGCATCATAGAACGAATATGACATAAAAGTTCAAGGTACATTTAAAACTCCACATGGTACTTGCAACAACAAGTATTGCGAATCTTAAGAGGAACATAATAAAATGGTTACAAAGATTCAAAGGCCCTTTGTGATATTTGCAAAGTTGGACGTAATTCACAAAAAAATTTGTACAACATTGTTTGGCTTGATTCCAAGAAATGTTTGGGATGTGGTGTACGGTCTCGGTTGCCGATTCTTAATTTCAAAACATCCTTTACATTGGGTGACAATCTAGAATTAGAGTGCCAAAATTGTTGAATCTCCTCCTTCATATTGTCAGTCAACTTTCTATCAACATGTGGAAGCCTCCCACCAAATGCCCATGTATCTTGTTGAAGTGGATCGTCAAGTCTTTGTCTTCGTGCAAGTGCTCTATCCAAAGTTTTATGATTTATGTTAAAATCAACACAAGTTTGTCTCATTTGATGAGCCTTCCTCAATTGATAACTTACTAAGGAGGTTGTAATCACTCTTTGAGTGGCTCTCTTATCTCTTTCTTTGGTATTCTTTCCAATAGAATTAAGAGCTTCAAATAGATTTTTTGCAATAATAGAATGTCTCTCCATCTTCTTGTTCATACGAATCTTCAATTTGTTTAGCAATGGTCTCATCTTTATCATCTTTAGCAATTGAACAAAGAGTTGGCATTTCTCGGTCAATGTCTTATTGCTAAAATTTTGGCTGAAAAGTTGTGTAGCCCACAACCAAATGGTTCTTGTTGACCTCTTGCCTTCAAGATTAGCAATAATGTTCTCATCGATTTCAAATAACCATTTTGGGGTTCTTGGAGGTCTTGGATTTGGAATTTGTCTTTCATCCATGAGAGGGTCTTCATTTCTAAAGTAATTAGGTGTTACATATGGTTCACTTGGTTGAGAAATTCCACCTTCAATGTTAAAGTTTTCCAAATTTTCACCTCCTATGTCAAAATTTTCCACATGTTGAGCATTTTCATTATCACTTTCAACATTTTTAAAATTTTCAATATTTTCACTTCCAAAATCTACATTTTCACTTTCAAAATCTACATTTTCATTTTCAATAACTTGTGGCACATTTTCAAATTCAATTTCCTCTTCACTTGAAGTAACATTAGCAATATTTAACATAATCTACATTTTCATTTTCAATAAATTGTGGCACATTTTCAAATTCAATTTCCTCTTCACTTGAAGTAACATTAGCAATATTTAACATACCTTGTCTTCTCCTCCTATGACATTCTCTATCTCTTTCTCTATACACTTCAATTTTGTCATTTGAAAGTTTTCTTTTACATTTAGACTTCTGATGACTACTACTCCCCATTTCCCTCCACACATATGCTTCTACGTGATTGACATTATAAGTTTTGACTTTAAGAATCTCCCAAAAGCACAAATTTGTCTCAACTTGTCTGAAAACCCACGATCCTCGCCATAAAATAGAATATGCACACTGTAGGCCGTTGGAATCCACAAAATGGCCCACAAAATGACTCGTGATTCGAGAGAGAGAGAGAGAGAGAGAGAGAGAGAGAGAGAGAGAGAGAGAGAGAGAGAGAGAGAGAGAGATGGGGAGGGGGAAGAGAGAGAGAGAGAGAGAGAGAGAGAGAGAGAGAGAGAGAGAGAGAGAGAGATGGGGAGGGGGAAGGGAGAGAGATAGAGAGAGAGATTAGGGGAGAGAGAGGTAGATGGAGATATTAGGGGAAAGGGATAGAGAGAGATTAGGGGAGAGAGAGAGAAGGAGAGGGAGAGAGAGATTAGGGTAGAGAGAGAGATTAGGGGAGAAGGGGGGAGAGAGAGATATTAAGACACTATAGGACCCAAAGCAACCCAATATGGTGTCATAACGGGTCGTATGGTGTCCTAAGGGGTCATAAGGGTTCATGGGACACCATATGACCCCTAAGGACAACATATGACCCCTTATGACACCATATGGTGTCATTAGGGGTCATATGGTGTCCATAGGCATCATATGGTGTCCTAGAACACCATATGACCCCTTAAGACACCAAATTATGTTGTTATGGGTCATATGTTTTCCTAAGGGGTCATAAGACACAATATGACCCCTTAGGACACAATATGACCCAAAGCGAACCAATATGGTGTCATTAGGGGGGTGTCCTAAGGGGTCATATAATGTCTTAAAGGGGTCATATGACACAATATGACCCACTAGGACACAATATGACCCATAATGACCAAATATGATGTCTTAAGGGGTCATATGGTGTCGTAAGGGGTAGTAGGACACCATATGACTCCTATGGACACCATAGGACCCCTTATGACACCATATGGTGTCGTAAGGGGTCATATGGTGTTGTAAGGGGTCATATGGTGTCCTAAGGGGTCGTAGGACATAATATGACCCCTTAAGACATAATATGACCCAAAGCGACCCAATATGGTGTCATAACGGGTCGTATGGTGTCCTTAGGACACAATATGACCCCTTAGGACACCATATGACCCCTTAGGACACCATATGACCCCTAATGACACCATATTGGGTGGCTTTGGGTCATATTGTGTCCTAAGGGGTCATATTGTCTCCTACGACCCCTTAGGACACCATATGACCCCTAACAACACAATTTGGTGTCTTAAGGGGTCCTATGGTGTCGTTAGGGGTCATATGGTGTCCATAGGGGTTATATGGTGTCTCGGGACACCATATGACCCCTAATGACACCATATTGGGTTGCTTTGGGCCATATTGTGTCCTAAGGGGTCGTAAGACACAATATGACCCCTTAGGACACAATATGACCCAAAGCGACCCAATATGGTATCATTAGTGGTCATATGGTGTCCCAAGACACCATATGACCCCTATGGACACCATATGTCCTCTAACGATGCAATAGGACCCCTTAAGATACCAAATCATGTCGTTAGGGGTCATATGGTGTCGTAAGGGGTCATATGACACAATATGACCCAAAGCGACCCAATATGGTGTCATTAGGGGTTATATGGTGTCCTAAGAGGTCATATGGTGCCCCATGAACCCTTATGACCTCTTAGGATACCATATAACCCCTAATGACACCTTATGCCATTATATGTTGTCCTAAGGGGTCATATTATGTCTTACGACCTCTTAGGACAACATATGACCCATAACAACACAATTTTGACCCCTTAGGACACCATATGACCTCTAATGACACCATATTGGGTCGCTTTAGGTCATGTTGTGTCCTATGACCCCTTAGGACACCATATGACCCCTAACGACATGATTTGGTGTCTTAAGGGGTCCTATGGTGTCGTTAGCGGTCATATGGTGTCCATAGGGGTCATATGGTGTCTTGGGACACCATATGACCCCTAATGACACCGTATTGGGTTGCTTTAGGTCATATCATGTCTTAAGGGGTTGTAAGACACAATATGACCCAAAGCGACCCAATATGGTGTCATTAGTGGTCATATGGTGTCCCAAGACACCATATGACCCCTATGGACACCATATGACCCCTAACGACACAATAGGACCCCTTAAGACACCAAATCATGTCGTTAGGGGTCATATGGTGTCCTAAGGGGTCGTAGGACACAATATGACCCAAAGCGACCCAATATAGTGTCATTAGGGGTTATATGGTGTCTTAAGAGGTCATATGGTGTCCCATGAACCCTTATGACCTCTTAGGATACCATATAACCCCTAATGACACCATAAGACATTATATGTTGTCCTAAGGGGTCACTTTGGGTCATATTGTGTACTAAGGGGTCATATTGTGTCTTACGACCTCTTAGGACAACATATGACCCATAACAACACAATTTGTGTCTCTCTCCCTCTCTCTCTCTCTCTCCCCCTCTCCTTCTCTCTCTCTCTCTCTAAAATATTACTAATAAAATCTGATATCGAATTTCTGCTATCGCCATTAATGTGGCAGTTCAGTAAATAAAATGTGGCAACGGGAAAATTTTTGGGGACCACAAATTTATACATTAAAATCGGATATCCGAGTTTTGTAGTCAACTTTTCAAATTTCAAATTTCGGTTCGGGAATGCTTTGGTATTTGTCTTTGAAGTGACAAGCCTGGAAAGCCAACTAAAAAAATGTGTTTTTCAGCATTCCTTGATTTTCCAGACTTTACACTGGTGGCTGATGACTTTTTTTGTAGCCAAAATTGATAAAATGAAAAGGGTTTTTTAAGGACGTTCCCAGCTTACCAACAATATAAGCCTTGTCTTATTTCGACTTTAATAAAGAATTATTATTTATTTTCTAATTGAATTCTGACAATAGTCCTGATTGATATACTGATTGAAAAACACTCGTAACTTTTAAAAGGTATATTTTTTGAATCCGAAACATGTGTCACATCCTATGCTTCGTCTACAATAGGGAAAAATTAAAAAAAAATTAAATTTCATAAGGTTTTGACCAAGTTAATGTTAGAGTTATCTTGTATTAGCTAATAATTATTTATTTAATTATTAGTCTATTAAACTCTACGCTTAAGCTAAACTTAGGCATTTAATAAATATTGTAGGTATTTAATAATTATTATTAAATACACATTATCCCTCTAGGGTTTCTTTAGGGTTGCATATCTTTAGGGTTTCTATTATCCTTTTATAAGGATTGTATTTTACTTGTTCATAAAATTGATTCTCTTTCTGAATGATAATCTTCTTCTTCAGAGCATTTATGCTTTTTTTCTTTATGTGCCTCCATTCTTCTCTTGTGACAGGTATTTGCATGCAGGTATTCTTGGGATCTCTGAAGTTGTATTTCCTCAACTTCTTCATGGTATCAGAGCCTACATCTGTTGTTGCTTTTTTAAAATTTTTCAGAAGATTTTTTGGAGGAGGGTTTCAAGTTTTTTTAGAATTTTTTATTGGATCTGGGGTAGTTGTTTTGTTTTTGATTATTTTAGGCTCAAACAGACCTCACCGTTGAGCTTAGAACGCCCCAAAACCCCCATTTCCATATAAAATTTGTCAAATTTGGGTTCTCAAATTTTTTCTTTGGTTTTGCCTTTTTTTTGTACAAATTTTGAGAAATTCATTTTGGTTCTCGTTTCTATTTCCAGTCTTCTTATCATTGTATCTTGTATTTATGCAAACACACTAAGATAAAGTGCCATCATGCACTGTTTACATGGAATCTTGCACCTCTTGTGCCTTATTGTACATGCACTACTTATAAAGTGCCATGGGGGGTTGATGTTTGCCTTGTTTGCCATCTATCGTTGTCCAGTGTGTGTTCCTTCCATGACATTCACCTCATGATGTGTGTCAAGTGAGTGTTCTTTCCATGACACCTTCGATGTTCCTGGTTCGTCGTCATGTAGTTCTTGTTGGCTATTCTTTTCAGTGTTCCTGTCCCTCTCCCTTTTTAGCATTATGAGGAGGTTTGTCCTATTGGTTCTAGTGCTTTCTTGGTTTGATTGATCAGCTCTTTAGGCTTTGGTGTCTCATGCCATCTGTATCTTCGAGTTCAGTTGTTTGCCTTTGTTTGCCATCTGATTCGAGTAGTGTCATTGAGGGCACTCATGCAGATTACAGTCTTCTCTACCTGGTCATGTTCTATTTCAATGGAGGTTCTTCAGATCAGCAGTTACTCTTCGACAGTGTTTGCAGCTATTTCCTGCTTCAGTGGTGTTTTTCTTTCTTTTCCATCTCTTTTTGGAGTATAGTTTTTTTCCCACGTGGTTTTCTCTATTTCTCCATTTCATAGAGATTTGGTTGTGATTGGGTACCTCATCAGGCCTTGTTGCTGGGACCCAAATTTGCCTTCATCATGTAGTTGCATTTTTTGCTTCATGCATTTAGTTTTTTAGCTACTTCCTAAGTTCATCTTAAGGGGGGGTGTTAGAGTTATCTTGTATTAGTTAATAATTATTTATTTAATTATTAGTCTATTAAACTCTACACTTAAGCTAAACTTAGACATTTAATAAATATTGTAGGTATTTAAAAATTATTCTAATTATAAAATACACATTATTCCTTTAGGGTTTCTTTAGGGTTGCATATCTTTAGGGTTTCTATTATCCTTTTATAAGGATTGTATTGTACTTGTTCATTAAATTGATTCTGTTTTTGAATGATAATCTTCTTCTTCAGAGCATTTATGGTTTTTTGCTTTATGTGTCTCCATTCTTCTCTTGTGACACGTATTTGCATGTAGGTGTTCTTGGGATCTCTGAAGTTGTATTTCCTCAACTTCTTCAGTTAAGGTGGTCAGATGTAGGAGTTTCTGAATTTCTGAAAAGCTGTAGTAAAAAATTCATAAATAATTATTTACTTTATAAAAAATTAAAAAAAATATGTGTCACATCTGGAAATGAGTCTAATACTTCTATTATAAATATTATAAAAAAATATTATGATTTGATTGTGATTAGAGTGGTCAGACATACGCCTACTTCTTATTTTTTCCTAAAATTTTAGTACCACTGCATTGAAATTTGAAATTTTCATCGAATTCGATTTTTTTTCTTCCAAAAAACAACTAGTAGCTTAGAAACTACATTCAATTTTCTATATATTCTCTTCTTATATATTTTAAAAATAATGTTCACAACTTATTCAAATTTTCATGTGAAGTTGCATAACTTTGATTTTCTGAAATTTCATTGCCACTTAAGGGCTTGTTTTGGCACACCATGATCTTGCACATACCCAACAAGCTTCTCTTTCTGATGCTTCTCATTGTGTTGAGTAGTTATGTGAATGCAACTAGAAAATTATTAATAGATAGCCCAAAAGTAGAAGAGAAAGGGTCTTCGAGTCTAAAGACCATCACCTTCTTCATGCACCACATAAAGGGAGGTCCAAACCCAACTGCCAATCCTGGACTTGGAGTTGGAGGATTTCCCATTAGCAGTGGTAATGCCATCTCTGACCTGCCAAACCAGTTTGGAAACATCATCAACTTCAGTGGCATTGGGAATGGGAATGGTCCTCTTCCATTGACCATTCCAAGTGGAGCCATCAACAATTCTCCTTTCTTTGGCTAGCTGCGCATCTCTTCCACCAACGGAGGAGTGCAGGGCATAGGCTCACTCATTCCTGGCCTTGGCCTTAATGCACCTGGTTTAGGCCTTCAGAACTCATTTCCCAACACAAATATTATTAATGGTAGGCTAAACCCTTAGAATCCTCTTGGAAGGGGATCGGTTATCTCACTGAATAATGTCCTGATCTCCACTCATCTATTGTGCTTGGAAATGGGGAGGGATATTATTATCACTTGCCCTGCTTTGCTGAAGAGGAAGAGCCCAATATAATGTTGCTGGCTTTCACAGCCAAATTAGAAGGTTTTGAATACGGAGGTAGCAACATTGAATTATCAGGAAAATACAACATTGCATTGGCACAGAGGGAGGTTGCAGTAGTAGGAGGGAGCGGGGTATTCCATGACGCTCAAGGCCATGCTCTCATAGAGACCATTTCCCACACAGTCGATGAGACAGTGCTCAAATTCATTGTCACACTTACATATGAATAAATTCCACGAATGCTCTTGTATCTCGCTCATCCCATGCTTTTTCTACTCCACTCGTCTTTCTTTTTCGTGCACTTTAGTGATTATGTTTTTTAGTACAACTTACGTGTGTTGTGAGTGAATCATTCTCCCAAACTCAATAAAAAGTCTTCTTTTGTTATTTATAAATTCAATGTCGATCTTGTGAATTAGTCTTCCAAACTCAATAAAAATTCTTCTCTTGTTATTTAGAAATTTAATGTTGATCTTTCTTCTATTATATGTACAATCTAACCTACACAAAGTGCACGTTACTAATAATTTCTTCAAAATAGAAATCCATTCTAATTTATTAGTTACCAATCCTTCCTATTTTTAAGACGATAGGCTTTCAGTGGGGGCATTTATGCCCATAAAATTGTCAGTGCCCCGACAAATTGTCATTCCGATCTTTGGATCGGAAATTTTCTCTCACCACATTTTTTATGGGTCACCATTTTCCATGGTCTGGCAAGCTTAATTGTAAATGGTACGTCTCATGCAAATTTGTGAAGTTATTTCATCTTGCCTAGGTGTAAACGATGATTGAGAAAGTTAACTTGATGTGAAATTTATTACGAAGTAGGTACATTGTACCATGGGAGCTTGAAAAAATGATTTTCGAACTGGATGCTATTTTCAATAAAATGGCTTGGGAAAGGTGAATCTACAAAGAATTAAAAACCCTGTTATATCTTTTTCATCTACGAGGATAAAATATACCTCATCATCTTGGCAGCAATAGGAAATATTCATGAATTTGCTAGCTCTAGGTAAGGATTCTCCAACTTTTCTCTGATAATTTCTTAAATATTTCAAAACCATCTATTTTGTAGCATTTTTAGGCTATCATCTTTCTTTTTAGATTAACAATTTTTTTCTCAAAAAATATCTTACAACTCAATTCAGTCTAAGAAACACATTTTTCAAATCCCCCTTACTCTTTCCAAAAGTTCATCTATTTCTTAATATCTTTGTTCATTTCTCTTTCAAATTTCACCATTCTTTCAAAAAAATCTAACTATTTTCTTTATGAAATTCCAAAGTTTCACAGTTCCATCGAAATTTAATTATTTTTGTTTTCTTCCACAATATCTTCGAGTTTCACTATTTAGGTTTGTACAAAAGCGAAGACACACCACGAAGAATGCAAAAGCCTTGTATTTATGTGTTTTTTATGTAGCAAATGTTAATACAACTCAATCCATAAATTAGGTATCTGGATAAGTAAAGTCATAAAGTCAGGTACATAAAAATCCTAATATGGGTTTTACGCGCAGCTAAAACAATACATTGCATACTGAAAATATTAAAACTGTAAATTTCAGCTTTCATCTATCATTGAAACCCTAGACGCCTTACAAAAAGTTGTTACAGAGAATATCAAAATGAAACTTAAAGGTGTTACAAAGAAGATCACAGGATCCTTAATCCAAGCATTAGATACCCAAATAAGTTAGATTTGCCTCTCGAGAAAGCCTCTGTATTCTGCAAGCTTCAATGTTCTTAGGTACTATGCCTGTTTGCCTTGTCTTCTAAGTGCATGAATGATCAGATGCCAGTTTAATAGGTTGTGAAGGCGCTGGATTTCTAGGCAGTGAAGGCCATACCCTTTAAATGCCTTATTGGTGAATGGAAAAAGCAAGGCCATACTCCCTATTTAATTACCTACCAACTACTTCAAAATTGTTGTAAGGACTTTTATGCCTTCTATCAATTCTGGTTTAATAGTTTTGACAAAATATCAAAATAAAGGAAATACGATCTGAGAAAAATCTGATCTGGTGCTTATTGATTGGTTAGGAATACCTTTGTAGCAAATATTGTAGGTTATGAGAGTTTTAGTCCCATGCTTTGAGCCAAAATTAGTCGGTCACTCTGTGCAAAAATAAGGCAAAGCGATTGAGCATAGTTTTATTAAAATGTGAAATTATTTTCTTCTTAAATGATCTTTTTACCTATTTTTAAACTTCTGCTTTATTTTTTGATGAGTATTTTGAATTCCAGATTTAATTTTGAATTCTGATAGCTTATAATAGATGTAAATTTGTATTTTGTGCTCATCTTCAATTGTTATTACTGTTGTAGCTTGTCTATCTAGAAGCGTTAAGGATTTGGATGTTTAAGGTTAGGGGTCGGGCTGCAAATTTTTTTATTTAAACATACATCACTTTTAGTGGCCAATAGAAACAAGAATACCTTTATTTGAATACAGGAGAGGTGTGTTTACAAAATCCTAATATTTTGTGGAAAAATACCATGGTTTGAAAGTTTGTGTCTTTTCCTACTCCTCCAAAAATTACATCGTCTTATTTGTGAGTGGTATGTTTTCCTCTCTTTAATTAATTTTTTATTTAATAAACTTAAATGTGACTATTGGCTATCCATTGCTACTACCATCATTAGCCTAAAGGAAACGAAAGCAATTGCCTATAGAAATGCAGCATTTGTCATAGACTAGATGATTTTATCTGCAAGTATTTTTGTTTTGGAAAAGCATGAGATATGTTGATCCCCTTATGAGCCATTACAGTGGCAATGCCGATATTGTAAATTGACTACCTGGGAGCAATAGAGAAATGAAAAATGCATATAGAGTAATGGAATTACAAAAAATATGCAAGGTATTAGATATTTTATTTTTAGTCTAGAGTTGTCATTGTTGTTGACGAAAAACACGATTGAACTTCTTATCTAAGAGATTAAAATTAATTAATTTGATCTTTTTAACTACAAAACAACAATGAAGGCACACAATGAGTAGTTTTTATGTCATAATTTCCCACATTGTGTACTAATAAATTTCCACCACGGCTTTAATGTTGAATTTACACAAAGTGTCATTGCATTGAATGGAAATATTGAACATTCATACAACACTATACTATCAAATACTTTTATTTAAATAATAAATAACATAATTTTATTTTTGAACAAATATATTTACTTAAAGTATTTGTTCTTCATATTTCCCATACTTCTGTCTATGGAAATAATACAAATGTTGTTGGAACTTGTGTGCAATTTTAGATTTGGAATTGGGAGTTTTTACCGCTGAAACATTTTCCTTACTTGTAATATAAATAATTAAAAATTTACTGAGCATGTTTTAGTTGCACCATTTTCTGCAACATTTTCCTTTCTTGTGGCATAAAGAATTAAAAATTTACTAAGCATGTTTTAGTTGCACCATTTTTTACAGTATTAACAACTGCACAGCTAAATATCAATGAATTTTGCTAAATGAAACTACTAAAGAGAAGTCTATTTTTTTGTCTTTTTTTGACAGGAATACCAAAGTGATTTTAGAAATTTGGAATTTAGCAAATTTACACAATTTTAGAATATACAATCCTCTGAATGCTTTGTCAAGTCCCTCGGGTAAATCATAATGATAAAGATTTATATATGGTGTAATACATGAGAAAAACGGGTAAATCATAATGATAAAGATTTATATGTGGTGTAATACATGAGAAAAAAACATCATCAAGCAAGATTATGATTCATATATTTTAATATTTATTGTGTTTTCCCCTCAAAAATATTTTGTACGCTATTATTGTTTAAATTTTGTGTTCCTGTTTTAAATTTTAATTTTAATAAAGTTACCTTCACTAGAATAGATTTACTCCTGTATGTAGTCAGAATTTTAGCTAAGCTGAGCATGATTGATTTCAAAGAAGTTAGCAAAATTATAAATGTGTAATTTTATTTTTTACAGATTTTTGATAATTATATCACACAATTCTTATTTTGATGTTGTTTTCTCATAAATTAATAAATTAAAAAAAATATGACTAATATTTAATATGATTCTCTCAAAATAAAATAACTTTCTTTTTTTAAATGCACAAGTTACAGGTAGGGTTTGAACATTTTGTGCAGACTTTCTTAAAATTTTTTTAAGGGTTTTCCTTTTGTTAATTCTTGCCATGGCTGCCTGTAATTATTTCTTTAAATACCCTCTTTGTTTTTGATTTCTTTGGTTGCTTGTACTTGCTGAATGAATTAAATAAATGGATATCAGTTACCTTCGGCGATTTAGCTAAACTATTTTCTTTCAGAATGCTCACTAATGTCTACCTATTCATCATAGGGATGTTCAAGCAAGTAGAATCCTCTTGGATGATAAATTGCAAGTACGACTTGGTAAACCCTATCCACGGGAGGGAGAACCTCCCCAAAGTGTTCTAGGTCGGATACTCTGGATATCACAGTAAGTATAATGTTTTCTCATCATTTTTTCTGATCTATGGTTTGTAAAATCTTATTTCACGCACTAACATATTTGCACCACTTTATTCTTTTAATTATTCCGTAATATTTTAAGTCCAAAAATTATCAAAAGCTTTTGGTGGGGGATTGTGTAAATTTGTGCACTTTGAATTAATGCTTGGTAGTGAAGTTGTCTGATGTATTGCACCCTTATGATGCTTTGGGTATTTCTATTTCATGATATGGTATTATTTGCAAATACATTGTGCCAAAAAAATGTCTTCTAAATCACCTATTTCTTGGTTAAAGCTATAGGAATCAGTTAAAACTATCTTTCAAGTTTTGGTGATTGTTGCAAATATAGAAAGAAAGCTTCTTAGACGTTAATAAATTCATCTCTCTTTAGTCCAACTTGAGATTCACATACACATTGACATTATGGATTGACATTATGCATTTTCCTTTAGATGATTTATTTGAATATGCTATTCAAACTTTTTTTATGCTGCTTATTGTTCTATAGATGTTGTCTTCTCTCACATAAGATCACTTCCTCCAATTGGGAAGATCGTTAAGCACTATGTCATCTCCATTTAGGTCTCCTGCTCCCTCGCAACAACCTCACCTAGATACTTCGGTAAGATAATACATTGTATGGTGTTGCAAATTTCAAGTTATGAACATTCATTTGGGTGTTTCAGCAACAACAAAAAAAGGTCAGTTGTATACATGTTTGTCTGCATCCAAATAGGTATCATGGTTCCTGTATTTCATAGTGTGGACATATATTCTGTCCATGCATTGGAAAAAAATCACTTTTTCTGCAAACACATTGACTTATAGAAATATACAGGAATACATTCTTGGATTCAAAACTGCTTCACCATCTTCTAATATGAGTGGCATTCTTTCATTTGGTTACATAAATAGATATATAGATTAACATCAGTTTGGATATATACGCATATATATCTCACCAAACATTATTTTCTTTTATCGTATCTGTATTCCTACTATGAAACTTCTCTCATGTATACATTCAACCTTGTTGTCCTATCCTTGTAGGGACTTAACAACCACCTTGAGCTTACCCCGTATGCAATCCGATCTATCAATGCTGGAGATGATATCCCTTCACCATTGGTGCAGCTTTTGTCATTCAAAAAAATGCCAGGAGATCCAAATGACAATGACAGATACAAAATAGTCTTGTCTGATGGCATGCATATGCAGTTGGCCATTTTGCCACCCAAGTATGCTGACTTGTTGCATGTAGAGACCTTGAAGATAGGTTCTTTTTTTTTTTTGACAAAATATACTTGTAGATATGTTTGGAACATGAGGTAGCTTCTATAGTATGTTTTCCTCATTTGTGTGAAGCTGATTGTATGGTAATTGCATACATATTTTCTACAATTGAGCAATCCTCCTTCTTCCTTTTACAAGACTATCATTATATTCACTCTGGATGTGAAAAAAATGAACTGTGATTTGGTTGGAAAACCTAGGTACCTCTTTAAAGAACAAGAAGAGCAAATGTTGGTACAGGAAACATCACCCTCCACTAAACGTGCTCTTAAATTCGGTGTGGATTTTCCTTCTCCATAGAACAATCCCTCTGAAAATATAAGCCCTATTAAAAGCTTGAACCCTTACCAAAACAATTGGACAATAAAAGGTTGAGTAAAAAATAAAAGGAAAATGCATCAATATAATACGACAAAATGCAATGGCCAAGTCTTTAGTTTCGATAATGTAGACGAAGAAGGTTGTGAAGTTAGAATTACTTGTTTTGATGAAATAGCAGAATTGCACTATGACCGAGTTGAAAAAGGAGCTTGGTATGTTGTTTCCAAAGATTCTGTAAAAGATGCAAACATAGTATACAATAAGCTTAACAACCACCTTGAGATTTTCTTGACTGAAACTTCTGTTTTTAAGCGGTGTGCCCTTGATGTTGTTGAAATAGAAAAAAATCTCAATACACCCATATTAATGAAGTTCTTGATGGTAGAAAAAATACTTTGGTTGATGTTATCGGTGTTGTTGTCAATGTTGGAGAGATTTCTGTAATCTGTAGAAAGGATGGATCTGCTGTAAAGAAGAGAATAGTAAAAATAAATGATATGTCAACTTTCACAATTGATGTTAACCTTTGGGGACCACCATTGGAATAGTTAGGAAATGACTTGAATAATATGCATGCATTTGGAACATTTGTCATCCTTGCTGTTCAAAATGCAAGGGTTGGATATTTCAATGGAAAAGTTATTAATATCTTAGCCTCAACAACTTTCAAAATTAACCCTTGCATTCCTGAAGCAAAACCCCTGTGTTTGAGAGGCCCTATATTGTCATGCATTGATTCACACTCTTTGGGTATCTATCACAGTCATAGGCAGTACCAGAGAATGACAATTGCATCCATCCTTCAACATCTTAGTGTTATGCCAGAAACCCTAGAGACTACTATTATAGCTGTCTTGCGATTCATAAAAGATGACCAGTTCTATTATATAGTTTGCCCTTTGCAATTCAACAGTAAAGAATATAAAAAGAAATTTAGTAAATTAGGTGAGAATTTGTGGCTATGCCCTATGTGTCAACACAAATCCCTGAATGTAATTACAAATACCTCCTACAGATGAAACTACAAGATCAAATAGGCAGCCTTTGGGCTAATGCATTTGATGAGGTTGGCACACAACTCTTGGGTCTATCTGCAAAGGACCTCTACATGCTGCAATATGATTTGACAACAGAAAAAACACCTCGCAACATACTTAATAAAGCTATGTTCACCAACTACAACTTTACAGTTTTGGTTTCTACTGACACATACAACTCTGAGCATAGATTAAAAGTAGTAATTAACAAAGTGCAGAGGCTTGATTTTGAAGCTGAGTGTAGCTATCTACTTGCAGAGATTGTTTGCATGGGTGCAACCACATGACTCTATACTACAAGAAAAAAAAAGGATTTCCCTTTGGCTACGTACACTATATGAAGCTCATTTCTATGGATTTTGAAACAATTCGACAATATTTTATTCCTCCAAACTCGGTTGCAGTTATTTCAAACATTAAACTACTAAGTATAACCACAGATTAGTATTGTGTTGTTTTGCATTTTTAGATGCCTTTCTCAAAATTTTAACCGATATCTGTTTCCCCCAATGGAGGGTAGGGGTTATTGTGTTTGATTTTGTTCACAGCCTCTTTTTCTACACATGCTTTTATTGTGACAATCTTGCATTTCAAAAAACACTTTATCTCAATATTAATAACATTCCAGTTTGACCTCCACATATACACAAAATCTTTGTTGATATGTGCATCTTTACAAAATTGCATTTGGAATAGTACCTCAACTTGTCTACATTGTTTTAACACTCATTTTGAATACATATATATGTGCATCTCTTTTTTATACTATTCAAAGTGCAATTCTGACTATAGTTTTATGCCTCGTATTTGATTTTTACATAATAAAATTGAACTTGAAGTCACCACTATGCTGATTTGTTCAAATATTTGTCTTTATATATATATATATATGCATTTGTGTGCATGTGTATGTATCTCAGTCTATGTGTGCCTAAGTATTGTCCATATGTGTATACATAGATTAATATGTGTTCCTATATATATGTATCTGCGTATGCACATATGTAACTACATATTATATCATTCTACACATATATGTATATACATATATATGTATGCCTATATCTATGTGAGTATACATAAACACCTACAATTTTAAAGTCTCAGTCCTCCAATCTATTCACTTGTTGTTTGCCAAAAAAACACATTTAGTGCTTTTCTTTGAAGTTGATTGAAAAAAAATCACATATACTCATTTTCCAAGAATTAACTTTTGCTTCTCTTCATATACACGTGTAGTGCAATCCACTGTTATACCTAAATAAACATTGTTGTATCCAATTATGGTGTGGCTTCATTTATATGCCTTGTTTAAAATTTGATTCAAAAAGCATTGCAAATATATGAAACTTTAATATTTTCCCATATGTATGCATAAACATATGTCAACAATTTTAATCCCATGTACATGTCTATGGTTTTTCTTTTCTATTCAAACTACAATTCTATGTGCATTTTGTTGCCACCTCTTCTATATTTACATAGCAAAACTGAAGTTCAAGTCATGATAATGCTAACTTTTTCAAATAAATCTTTGTACATATACATGTATCTATTTGTATACACACACACACACACACACACACACACACACACACACACACACACACACACACACACACACACACACACACACACACACATATGGATGTGAGTATATATGCATATGTGTATATACATATACATATATGTGTTTCTGTATATATGTATCTGCGTATGCACATATGTAAGTATATACTGTTCTGAACTACATATATATATGTATACACAATTATGTATGTCTATATGTGTCTGCATATATATATACACCCACATTTATATATACCCTAGGAGAAACACACTTGGCCAAGGTGTGGCCCTTTTGGGGATTCTATGCATACAACAACATTTCCTTTGTCTTCAATCAGCGGAGGAGGGTGGAGAACCATTGGAAGGGAATTAGGGTTCTCCCTCTTGAAGATTTTTAACTCTTTTTCCGTTTGTTTAATTTACATGTGCATTTTTATTAAATTATGCTCTTCTCTTTAAAAAAAAAAACAATTTCACAATTTCCTTTCTTGTTGCTTTTATATCTATATTTAGTCAAATTTATAGTTTTGCTTCAAAAAATTATTCAACTGTCCATTGATGATGGCGCTCCGTTCATATGCCTTGTTTAAAATTAGATCCAAAACCACTGCAAGATCTTACAATTTTATATATGAATATGTATATGCATAAATATATGCCCATTCTTTTAAACATATTTATATGTCCATGATTTTCCTATTGTATTCAAACTACAATTCTATGTGTAACATTGTTCTATCCATTTATGATGTGTGTCCATTTATATGCCTTATTTAAAGCTGGATTCAAAACCATTACAAAGACCTTACAATTTCATTTCTGCGTATATGTATGTGTAAATATATTTCCATGCTTTTAAACACACCTATATTTCTGGGTATGTGTAGGATCATGATGTGCCAAAACAGGCCCTTAAGTGGCAATGAAATTTTAGAAAATCAGAGTTATGCAACTTGACATGAAAATTTGAATAAGTTGTGAATATTATTTTTAAAATATGTAAGAAGAGAATATATAGAAAATTGAATGTAGTTTCTAAGCTACTAGTTGTTTTTTGGAAAAAAAAAATCCTATTTGATGAAAATTTTAAATTTCAATGTAGTGGTACAAAAATTTCTGGAAAAAAAAAAGAAGTAGACGTATGTCTGACCACCCTAATCACAATCAAATAATAATATTTTTTTATAATATTTATAATATAAGTATTAGACTCATGTCCGGATGTGACACAAATTTTTTTTTAATTTTTTATAAAGTAAATAATTATTTATGAATTTTTGACTACAACTTTTCAAAAATTCAGAAACTCCTATGTCTGACCACCTTAACTTAGTCAAAACCTTATGATTTTTTTAAATTTTTTTTTTTTTCCCTATAGTAGACAAAGCATAGGATGTGATGCATGTTTCGGATTCAAAAAATGTTATACTATTTGAAAGTTATGAGTGTTTTTCAATCAATATATCAATCAGGACTATTGTCAGAATTCAATTAGAAAATAAATAATAATTATTTATTAAAGTCAAAATAAGACAAGCCTTATATTGTTGGAAAGCTGGGAACGTCCTTAAAAAACACTTTTCATTTTATCAATTTTGGCTACAAAAATAATCGTCAGCCACCAGTGTAAAGTCTGGAAAATTAAGGAATACTAAAAAAGACGTTTTTTCAGTTGACTTTCCAGGCTTGTCACTTCCAAGCAATATACCAAAGCATTCCCGAGCCAAAATTTGAAATTTGAAAATTTGACTACAAAAATTGGATATTGGATATCTGATTTTAATCAGTAAATTCTCTAACTAGATTTGCCCATAATTAATCTAATGTTTATTAATATATTAATATATTAATTTATGAATAAATTAGTATATGATATTAAGGAGAGGGAGAGGGAGAGGGAGAAGGGGGAGTGGGGGAGAGAGAGAGAGAGAGAGAGAGAGAGAGAGAGAGAGAGAGAGAGAGAGAGAGAGAGAGAGAGAGAGAGAGAGAGAGAGAGAGAGGGAGGGAGGGGGGGAGGGAGGGAGGGAGGGAGCTTAGGGAAGAGAGAGAGATAGAGAGAGATAGAGAGAGAGAGATATGGAGAGAATAGGGGAGAGGGATAGAGAGAGATTAGGGGAGAGGGATGGAGAGAGATTAGGGGAGAGAGAGAGAGAGAGAGAGAGAGAGAGAGAGAGAGAGAGAGAGAGAGAGAGAGAGAGAGGGAAGAGAGAGAGAGATGGAGAGATGGAGAGAGAGATGGGGAGGGGGAAGGGAGTGATGGGGAGAGAGAGAGAGAGAGAGAGAGAGAGAGAGAGAGAGAGAAGGAGAGGGAGAGAGAGATTAGGGGAGAGAGAGAGAGATTAGGGGAGAGGGGGAGAGAGAGAGAGATTAAGACACCATAGGACCCAAAGCGACCCAATATAGTGTCATAATGGGTCGTATGGTGTCCTAAGGGGTCATAAGAGTTCATGGGACACCATATGACCCCTAAGGACAACATACGACCCCTAATGACACCATATGGTGTCATTAGGGGTCATATGGTGTCCATAGGCATCATATGGTGTCGTAGGACACCATATGACCCCTTAAGACACCAAATTGTATCGTTATGGGTCATATGTTGTCCTAAGGGGTCATAAGACACAATATGACCCCTTAGGACACAATATGACCCAAAGCGACCCAATATGGTGTCATTAGGGGTCATATGGTGTCCTAAGGGGTCATATGATGTCTTAAAGGGGTCATATGACACAATATGACCCACTAGGACACAATATGACCCATAACGACCAAATATGGTGTCTTGAGGGGTCATATGGTGTCCTAAGGGGTCGTAGGACACCATATGACCCCTATGGACACCATAGGACCCCTTATGACACCATATGGTGTCGTAAGGGGTCACATGGTGTTGTAAGGGGTGATATGGTGTCCTAAGGGGTCGTAGGATACAATATGACCCCTTAAGACACAATATGACCCAAACCGACCCAATATGGTGTCATAACATGTCATATGGTGTCCCGAGACACCATATGACCCCTATGAACACCATATGACCACTATGGACACCATAGGACTGCTTAAGACACCAATTTGTATCATTAGGGGTCATATGGTGTCCTAAGGGGTCATATGGTGTCCCATGAACCCTTATGACCTCTTAGAACACCATATGACCCCTAATGACACCATATTGGGTCGCTTTGGGTCATATTGTGTCTTACGACCCCTTAGGACACCATATGACCCCTAACAACATGACTTGGTGTCTTAAGGGGTCGTATGGTGTTGTTAGGGGCCATATGGTGTCCATAGGGGTCATATGGTGCCTTGGTATACCATATGACCCCTAATGACACCATATTGGGTCATTTTGGGTCATATTTTGTCGTAAGGGGTCATAATTTTTATTATATCATATAATTATATAATATATTATTATATAATATATATTATATAATATAATAATATATTATATATTATATAATATGTAATATATAATATATTTTTAAAATTAAAATTACAAATAAAAATCGGAGATCGGATATCCGATTTGCATAGGTAATTACCAAGCCAAGGTGTACTGACACCCAGGCCAAGCAAAAGTCAACACGAATTTTCGCTTTTTTAGGTGAGTGAAGAAGGCTATTTTTTTCACATCGCCACTTTTTGGCCCCCCTTGATCCTGCACTAACCCTTACATGATTTTTCTATTCTGTTCACACTAGAATTCTATGCTTAGTTTGTTGCCTCCTTTCTAATATTTACACATCAAAATTGAAGTTGAGGTCACAATGATTCTAATGTTTCCAATTGAATATTTGTAGATATACATGTATCTATTAAAGTATATATATATGTATGTAGGTATATATGCATGTGTGTATATGCATATACATATACATGCTCCTCTATCTATGTATTTACATATGCACATATGTAACTATATACTTTTTTGAACTACATATATATTTAATGTCCATATGTCCTTGCATCTATATGAACAACCACATTTATATGTACCCTTGCATAAATGCAGTTGGCCGAGGTGCACGCCTTCTCAAGATCCAATACATAAAATAGAATTCCCTTCACCTTCAATCGGTGGAGGAGGGTGGAGAACCATTGGAAGGGTATTGGGGTTCTATCGATTGAAGGGTCTTCACTGCATTTTGATTCTTTGCATCACACATACCCTTCCAAACAAATCTCCCTCATAGTCAATAATCTTGCCTGCGTTTTCCAAAAGCATTTCAAAGATCTTACAATTTTATGTCTACATATGCATGAATATATATCCATAATTTTAAACACATGTATATGTCCATGATTTTCCTATTTTTTTCAAACTACAATTATATGTCCAACATTCTTCTATCCTTTTATGATGTCCCTCCATTCATATGCCTTGCTTAAAATAAGATTGCAAACCATTAGAAACAACTTACAATTTCATGTTCGCGTATATGTATGCATAAATATATGTCCATAATTTTAAGCACGTCTATGTAGCCATGATTTTTCTATTCTGTTCACACTACAATTCTCTGCATAGTTTCTTGCCTCGTCTTCAATGTTTACACATCAAAATTGAAGTTCAGGTCACCCTCACTCTAATTTCCCCAAATAATGATTGAGCATATACATGTATTTGTTTATGTATATATTTATATGTATGTAGGTATATATGTGTATGTGTATATGCAAATAGATATATGACCTCCTGTGTATATGTATTTGCATTTGCACATTTCTCAATGTATACTATTTTGAACTGCATATATATGTATATACATATATATCTATGTCTATATGTTTCTTCATTTATATAAACAGCCGCATTAATATATACCCTTGCACAAATGCACTTGACCAAGGTGTGCCCCCTCCTCAAAAAGCCATGCATGCATTTATGTAAACAACCACATTCATATATACCCTTGTACAAACACACTTGACCAAGGTGTGCCCCTTCTCAACAAGACATGCATATAATAGAATTCCCTTCATCTTCAATCAACGGAGGAGGGTGGATAACCATTGGAAGGGAATTGGGGTTCTACCGATTGAAGACTCTTCGCTGCATTTTAGATTCTCGCATCACAAATACCCTTCCAAGAAAATGTGCCACACAGTTAATAGCCCTTCATCCATTTCTTTTCCCTTTTCTGATTATCGTTCTAACACACCAGCATTCTTCAATATCTCCCAGATCTCCAAAGAGCCTATTGTGCAACAATCTGATTTGAAAAAAGAGAGAAAGAAATAAAAACATAGGCTTTACTATGCAAAACATAGAGAAGAGATTTCTATATGTAAATGTATTTCAATTTTCAATTCAAAGAGCAAGTTATATTCAATGTAATTTTTCTTTTCAAGTATATGTTATTTCACAATATAATAAATCTGATTTCTTTTCTTTGTTGCAGGTAGAGAGAGAGCATTAATATTTTCTATATCCTCTCCACAACATTTTTTTGGTGTATATATATCATGGAGGGGACCGATCAAGTGGTACCTTGATCGATCATGTCCTTTGGACGGGACCGACCAAGATACCCCTTGGTCGTGTCCCTCCATAACTGAGTGCTAATCGGTGCCATAACATATGCAAATGAACTGATATCATTTCGGTTGTCAATATACAACATAACAAGGCCAATGGTAATCGGTGACATTCTTTGATAAAACCCGATCAATATTAATAAAAAATTTTTTGGTTTAAGCCCAATTACAATATACGGTGGCAATTAAAATGGTTTAATCTCGATAACTTAAGTTAGTTGGTTAGAAATTCATTTAACCCGATAACATTAGTTAGTCGGTGGTAATGCATTAAGCTCGATAACCATTTAATTCATCAAACCCAATCATTATGTAAATTCAGTGGCTATTAAAATGGTAACCCGATAATGAATCGGTAGGTTAGAACGAAACCCGATCATTATCGGTTTATCAGTTTAATAGTTTGCACTTAATTTAATCATCAGTTTGCATGAGTAACATAATTGATGGATGTTGTAACAGAATAAGGAGAGCAATTATAACATAAATATCAGATAAAGGAATAATCAGTGAGATTTGAAATTATCTATTGATGAGATAGATGATTGAATGGGAGACTTCGTTTATCTCCCATTCAATCATTTATCTTACCTAAGCTATTATGTATCAACACCCCATCTTAGCTTGGGAAGATGAATAACAGACAAAGTGTCTAGCATCACATTTCTGTTGATGACCAATATTCCTTATATAGTTTATAATCTCATTCTCCAAGGGTTCATATCACCTAAACACATGACATGAAGTATCATGAAAACATATGATACAAGTAACCATATCACCTAAGCACGTGACATGGAGTATCACCTAAACACATGATACAAGAAATTCATCACCTTGTGATGACATGATATCACCTTAGCACTTGATATCAGTATTGAAAAACAAGCAATACTAAGGATAAACACATGAGAATAATTAAATTCTCAACTTATCCATATTGTGGTATGTGCACTAACATCTTTCCAAATGTTTTACCACAACATAATCATGGCACATCCATGACATACCAAAAATCACACATGATAACTAGTTTGATCATTAAAAGATCATCACCTTATAATGTCTATATACAAGTGTTCATTATCTGAGAGATCGTCACCTCTTAGAAATGAACACAGGGGGTTGAACCCATAAAAGTCCTAACATGACAAAGAAGTTTACACATTAAACATCTTATTGATATGTAAGTACAGATTACAAAGAAAATTACATTTCTATCATGCCCAAACCTTTTCTGAAGAGTTCAACCTTCACTCTAGAAAGTGGTTTGGTAAGAATATCTACTGTTTGATCTCTTATACAAATATATTCCAACTGAATCACATTCCTGTCTACCATATATCACACATAATGGTATGGAATCTCAATGTGCTTGGATCTGTCATGGAACATCGGATTTACTAAAAGTTTTATGCAGCTCTGGTTGTCACAATGGATAACATTAGGTTTCAATGGTTCATTGACTAATCCCACAAGCAACTTCTTGAGCCATACTGCTTCTCAGGCAGCCATGGAAGCTGCAATGTATTCGCCTCAGTAGAACTCTGTGCTACTGAAGACTGCTTTCTGTTGATCCAAGATATCATGGCTGAACCTAAACTGAAACAACATCCTGAGGTGCTTTTCCTGTCAGTCACACTTCCAGCCCAATCTGAATCTGTGAATCCATGTAGATCTAGATCAACTCTCTCATATTTGAGACCAAGGTTTAGAGTACCTTGTAGATATCTCATAATGTGTTTCGCTGCTATCAGGTGTATCTCCTTTGGCTCACACATAAACTAACTCAAAGCATTAACTACATAACAGATATTTGGTCTTGTATTTACCAGATACATCAGGGACCAAATCATTTTCCTATAGTGAGTAGGATCAATGGGTTGTGACTCTGCTACTGCTTCCTTAAGTTTATGAAGATTTATTTTCATTGGAGAGGTCATGGGTCTGCAATTTATCATTCCAAATCTCTTCAAAACATCCAAGGTATACTTTCCTTGGTTTAGTATAAAGCTATCAAAATTTTGCCATACTTCCAAGCCTAGGAAGTAATGAAGGAGTCCCAAGTCCTTCATGTCAAATTCTTTAGAAAGATCTTTCTTGCATTGATCTATAAGGTGATCTTCTCCTGTGATTAATAAATCATAAACATAAAAAATCAATACTAGCATATCACCTTTGTTTTGCTTATAGTAGAGATTAAGATCTACATCATTCTTAGAGAAGCCTAGTTCTAAGAGATAAGTATTAGTTCTTTCATACCAGGCCCTGAGAGCCTATTTAAGCCCATAGAGAGCTTTCTTGAGTCTACACACATGAGAATCTGCATCATGAATCTCAAACCCTTCAGGCTGCTCTAGGTATACTTCTTCTAAGATCTCACCATTAAGGAATGCTATCTTAACATCCATCTGATGGACTTTCCATCCCTTTGCTGCTGCAATGGCTAAGACGACTCTTACTGAGGTGTATCTGGCTACAGGTGCAAATGTTTCTTCATAATTAATTCCTTCCTTTTGAGAGAACCCTTTGGCTACAAATATGGCCTTGTATTTTTAAATATTGCCATCTGTAGCATGTTTGATCTTGAAAAGCCATTTGGAAGAAACAATAGATTTTCTAGTTGGCCTAGGAACAATTTCCCAAACATCATTCTTCATAATGGATTGATATTCCTCAGACATGGCATCCTTCCATATTTGATGTTTAAGTGCATCTGATACATTGTTAGGTGCTAGTGAATTTGTTAGGCCTTTTGCTTTCTTTGAAGGTTCTTGAAGGAGCAACATACTTCTGAGCATCTTCTACAATTTTGGTGGCCCATAGTGGTCTTTTATTGAGATTTTCTCTAGGTGGGTTTTGAGTTTCACCTTCATTTTCCTCAAGATTCTCCCCTGAAGTTCAAGAGCAGGGTCTTCATCTATGCTAGGGGTAGGGATATATGCTTCAGGTTCTATTGAGCTTTGGGCTCTTTTGAAGGCTAAGTCTTCTTCAAAGATTACATCCCTACTCAGTTCAATATTCCTCTGATGAGGTATATAGATTCTGTAGGCCTTGGAGGTTTCACTATATCCTACAAGTATTCCCCTTTTTTTTTCAGAAGGCTTTAATTTTAATCTTTTCTCCTTAGGTACATGAATATAGACAGGGCACCCAAATATCCTAAGGTGGCTGATATCTGGTTTTGTTTTAGTAAAGACTTCCTCAAGGGTTTTATCTTCAAGATGGGAGTGAGGACATCTATTTTGTATATATACAGTAGTGCTGGTTGCTTCTGCCCAAAGATTGGTATTTAGATTTTGATCAAGAATCATGGCTTTGGTAGCTTCTACAATTGTCCTATTTTTCCTCTCAGCTACCCCATTTTGTTGAGGATTATAAGGTATAGTAAGCTCCCTCTTAATCCCTGTATTTTTACAAAAATCCTTAAACAACTTTGAGGTGTATTCCCCCCCATTGTCGGTTCTTAAGGTTTTAATTTTATTTCCTGAGTAGTTTTCTATTAGTGATTTAAATTCCTTAAACCTATTAAGGATCTCTTCTGATTCTTTACATTTCAGAAAGTAGATCCAAGTTTTCCTAGAGTATTCATCAACAAATATTACATAATACAAAAATCCCCCTAAAGAAGGTATAGACATAGGTCCACATACATTAGAATGAATTAACTCTAAAAATTTGCTTGTTTTCCTAGTACTATTTTGAAAAACAACCTTAGTATATTTACCTAGGGCACATCCCTTGCATGCCCCTGAATGATATTGCTTTAACTTAGGTAGACCTATGACAAGGTTTCCCATTGATGATAAAGCTCTAAAATTTAGGTGACCTAGTCTTCTATGCCAAACTTCATTAGCATCTATAGCTTCATGGATTAGGGATAGGTTGGGCTCTGTGCACAACTCATACAAGTAGCCTTGTCTTTGACCAATGGTTTTAGCTTTCTTGATAGATGAATTCCTTGGCTAAGAAAACACTCTGTTGTCCATGAAGGTCACTATGTACCCATTATCCTCTAGTGCTGATATAGAGACTAGATTTCTCTTGATGCCTGGGACATATAG
The DNA here is from genome assembly GCF_030272615.1 of Cryptomeria japonica. Classification (NCBI taxonomy): domain Eukaryota; kingdom Viridiplantae; phylum Streptophyta; class Pinopsida; order Cupressales; family Cupressaceae; genus Cryptomeria; species Cryptomeria japonica. The sequence continues at coordinate 531,795,631 of NC_081415.1, forward strand.
TACTCCTTTAAGCTGCAATGATATGCCTGACTTCAGTTTGATGGTGTAGGTTCCAACTCCTCTGACTGGATGTGTGGAGTCATCTCCGATAGTCACTTCCTCATCATTATCCTCTATCAGGGAGTCTAGCACTTCTCTAAACCCTGTAATGTGTCTGGATGAGCCACTGTCAATCACCCAAGAGTTAATCTTGTTTGATGCTTGGTTTGTAAGTGCTGAGTAGAGTACATAATTCTCAGAGTCATCTTACCTGTTAAATTTTCCTACTTTGGCAAATGTGGCTTGTTGTTTGGCTCTTTCCAGACATTTGGCAACATAGTGTCCAAATTTGTCACACCTGTAACATTGAATATGTGAGAGATCCTTCTTGGAGGTGTTCTTGCCTTGATGATCTTTCCTCTTCCTAAATTATTTCTTCTTGCTTTTCTTATTAGAGTTTGTATATAGGACTTGAAGATCTTCATCTATATTCTTTTGTTTTATTCTTTTCTTATTTAACCTTGATTCTTCTTGGAGATAGTCATCTCTTAACCTTTCAAACTTTGGATATTTAGACCTTGCACTAATGCCTTGGATGAATGTGTCCCACACACTAGGTAGCCCATCTAGAGCAATGAGTGTTACTTTTTGCTTTGGATCTCATATCAAAGGGTTGCTAGTTCATCCCTTAGGGTTGATATCCACATGAAGTAAGCATTGACTGACTCCCCTTTGATCATAGCTATATGGTTTATTTCTCATTTTAAGGCCAAGGTTTGACTTGCATTGGGTATCTCGAACATATTTTCAAGTGCTTTGAACATGTTGTAGGCCATCTCATGTTTCTTTATGATGGGCATTATATTATTCCTCACCCCATCAACTATGATCTTGACAGCCTTTTCATTTCCTTCTATCCATGCCGCTTTGTCAGGTTTAGTCTCAGGTTCTTTATTTTCAGTTTTTAGAAATGATTCAACTTTATTTTCTCTTAGAATCATTTTAATTCTGAATTTCCATGCTGAGAAGTTATCATCTCCTTCAAGTCTATCTTCGAATCTGATAGTGCTGGCCATTTGGAGAAATGTGATGTTGGATATATGCTTGTCTTGAATTTTCCACCAAATTGAATAGCCTCAGGTTTGATTTAACTATAGCTCTAATACCATGTAAATGTATTTCAATTTTCAATTCAAAGAGCAAGTTATATTCAATGTAATTTTTCTTTTCAAGTATATGTTATTTCACAATATAATAAATCTGATTTCTTTTCTTTGTTGCAGGTGGAGAGAGATCATTAATATTTTCTATATCCTCTCCACAACATTTTATCGATGTATATATATCATGGAGGGGACCGATCAAGTGGTACCTTGATTGATAATGTCCTTTAGACATGACCGACCAAGATACCCCTTGATTGTGTCCCTCCATAACCGATTGCTAATCGGTGCCATAACATATGCAAATGAACTGATATCATTTCAATTGTCAATATACAACATAACAAGGCCGATGGTAATCGCTGGCAATGTTTGATAAAACCCAATCAATATTAATTGGTGGAAATGTTTGGTTTAAGCCCGATTAATATATATGGTAGCAATTAAAATGATTTAAGCCCGATAAGTTAAGTTAGTCGGTTAGGAATTCATTTAACGCAATAACATTAGTTAGTCGGTGGTAATGCATTAAGCACGATAACCATTTAATTCATCAAGCTCGATCATTATGCAAATTCGATGGCTATTAAAATGGTAACCCGATAATGAATCAAGGGGTTAGAACAAAACCCGATCATTATCATTTTATCAGTTTAATAGTTTGCACTTAATTTAATCATCAGTTTGCATGAGTAACATAATTGATAGATGCTGTAACAAAATAAGGAGAGTAATTATAACATAAATATCAGATAAAGGAATAATCAGTGAGATCTGAAATTATCTATCGATGAGATAGATGATTGAATGAGAGACTTCATTTATCTCCCATTCAATCATTTATCTTACCGAAGCTATTATGTATCAATACTATAAAGCGGCGATACAAATGCCATAATCAAAAGATGGCTTCCAATAGTCTGCAACCATTGCAAAATCTAGTTGCAACCCAGTCTACAAGGGTTACCATACCTCAAATGTTGTGCACCTCATATGGAGCCCATCCTTTAAATGTGACCCAATGAGATACAACTGTGTTGCCCCAGTCAATTGCACAATACAAGAAATCCTACAATAATCCTTTGCTAATTGATCAACAGACAAATGCAACTTCCATTGGTACAACACCACCAATCTTGAACCATTTCAAATCTATTGAATTTGCACATGCATTGTCTTCTTTTTGAATAAGAATAGATAGCTTGTCACACCTACACATATGTGCAACCTGCAAAGAAAAGTATATTGTTATGCATGTCAGATTGACTCGGCCTGAGGTCATTTTCTCAAGATGCTATAACAAAAAGGGTGTTCACCACTTCTCAATTGCAAACAATATGGATCCTCGTGAACAATCCATGGTTTTAAAACACCTTTCACAAGTGGAAGAAATGCTTATAGAAAGGATTGCTCCTGTTTTGCAAGTTAGCCATGCTAGGGGTAGTCAATACAAATATATAGGGAACACCATTAATTTTCCACAAGACATTTTAGAAATAGCAACTACTTTGCCATGCAAATTCCAGCATTTGGAGATTGTTATTGTTCGAAGAACAAATCTCGAAGGCAAAAAATATGACTGTTATGTAAACAGGTTCCATGTTATGGATGCATTGAATTACAAAATTCAACATGACCAATACTACAATGATGTTATCATTGACTTTGCAACTACTAATTTATTGCTAGAAACATCTATTGACATATCTGATTTGTTTTGATTAAGTAAAAGCAGGTATTTGAAAGGTACCCGAACCTTTTACATGCCAGGAAAACAGAACTGCTAAAAAAAGTGCCTGATCACTTCAAAAAGACAAAATGAACCCATCGGAAGGGAATAACTTAACACATCATTACATTAAAAACTCAGAACAAATAGCAAAAGGAAAGCACAAAGACAGCAAAGAGACAGAACCAAGGACAACAACTGAAACTAAATACTATTCAGAATTTCCTCAGCGTGAACAACCATTTGTTTCATATTGTTTGCTGAGGTCTTCATTTCCTCTAGCTCACGACCTTCAATGTTGTCCTTATTCTTTGTGTTAGCTCTGGTCCTCCTTTCATGACCCTTCTTGTTCACCTACTCTTTATCACCATCCTTCTCTGCATTATTCTTGAACCTGTTGATAAAGATGTTCATGTTGTCCATCGAAGATTTGAGGATTTGGAAATTTTGATTAGCAATCTTCTTGACGTTGTACTCCAGCCTGTCAATTCTGCTGCCAAAATCTTTCATTTTGTTTTCCATTTCCTTTCTATTTCCCATCTCATTGACCTTTTTTTCCGTTGCTAAGATTTTTCCAACCATACATTAAATAGCTTCTGCATTATGTAGAATGGCCACTAACTCTTTAACATGCTCCGCCAAGGGCTTGTCACCAACTGTAATTCTTGCAATGGCCTGTGTATCAGTTTTCAAGCTGTTAATATCTTTCACCATATTAGCAATGGTCTCACAGAAGGCCTTAATAGTATCTTTGTCACCATTGTCACTTTGACCCCCTTTTTCCTCCTTATGCAGACTAGTGGTATTCACGGTCTCCAAATTGTCCTTAACTGGGTTACCCTCCCCTTCTTTGTCCTAACTATCGATCCTCTTATTTTCTTCAGCCTCCTCCTCAGATTCAACTTGAACATAATTGAAATCAGAATTGCTACCCATTTTAGTGTTCTTTTTCTGAGCCTTCTTTCTAGTGGCTTTCCCTTTCCTCTTTTTAATAGGTTTTTCCTCAAGGGAGTCAGTTTCAGAATCCAACATTTCAGATTCCACAATAATCCTCCTCTTCTTGGCCCTATTCCTCCCTTTTTTGCTAGTTTCTTCTGACTCTCCCTCGGTCTCTGAATCAAAGTTGAAACCACTATCCTTACTTTTCATAGTCTCATCTCTAGCATTTTTGCCTTTAATAGGCTTTTTAATGCACTTCCCCTTTAGCATTTTATAAACCAGGACCATAAGCCCCTGGTGGAGGGCATGATCACCTTTAGGGTCCTTCTAGATCTCTTTTATAGTATGATCCATTGAACAGGCAAGGTAATAGGGAAGGCTAACCCTTTCTCCATGATGGAAATGGTTGAGTAGGATGAAGTGATGCCCATAGGCCTTGGTAAACCTACCATCTAAGGTAATGTATTCAATAGAAGCAAATAATAAAAACCTCTATGGCCTGCAAATTCTCTTCGAGGAGTGGTAGGAGTTGTCAATTTTGATCATCTTTCTCCTCTCTCCATCTGTAATAGGAAACTTGTCTGCTGCTTTATCTGATATCCCTCTGTCCCTATAAAATTTCATACCCTTAGTAGTCATCCCCGTGGCCTCAGCGATAACCTCTTTGTCTACATTCATCATATGTGATCCAATCAGAATTTTTCCATTTTTCCAGTTCTTGATGAAATAGCTAGTGATAGTGGGGTCCTTCCCATTTAGTCATTCCATGAAAACATTGAGACCCCCTTGCTGAAGGATATCCCATACTTCTTTGTTCTTTCTCCATTTAGAGAAGGAAGCAGGTTCAAATATTTTCTTTTCACCTCCCATTTTTCTAGCACCTTCCTTGCAATGCCTTCTCTCATTTTGATAACTTTTCCTCTGGTTTCTATGGTTATTCTGTAAGAGCACCCATAATTCATGCCAAATAATAATGATAAGACACCTATTTAATAGCTCATTATCTTCAAGCAAGCCTTGCATCGAAAAAGGCAAAAAGGTCATTAGAAATAATGATTAAAAGTACCATGTTGCCTTGTATAGCTTCGGTCCTAATTGAGCAAGGATTTCATTTCACTTGTAATCTCCATTTCACCATAACTAGTAATGATGTCTCCCTATTGGCAAGCCAGGTTGGCTACCCAATCAATGCAAGAGTTGGCCTCCCTGTAAACATGTGTAAAAACACATATTTCAAACTCTTCATTGATTTTCCTAGTAGCTTTAATAGCATTACTAATTCACCAAGACGGCGGGAATTTCATATTTAAACAATTGATAATGTTTAAGGAGTCTCCTTCACACCAAACTTTAGTGCAATTGGCTTCCTTGGCAAGGAGACGTATATGATTTGTTACATACCCTTCCAGATTGCATTGATCTGCATCCTACTTCAGCAACTCAAGAGGCACTTTTTAATGATGATGGAGTTGAATTAGAGACCACATAATCATTTATTCCAAATCTGCCATATTCAACTCGTGAACTAGATGCCATTAAAAAAATATTGCACCTAGATAAGGATGATCAAAATGTTACAGCTTGGCCTGAAATAAGTTGCTCACCCATTAATGAATACAACATTGAAGGGTTGTTCGCTATGGATTTCCCAACATTTTTCCTAAATGGATCTGCACTACCACTCCAACCAAGAACAAAACATGTTCATTTGCATGAATATGCTTTGCACTTGATAAGATATCAAGACTAGAGATTTGGACAACATGTTAGATTTAGATATTATCTTTATAATCTAATAATGAGACACCATTCCCAACAATAAGATTCTATTTTCATAAGGACCAATTTAGAAGACTCCTTCCCAGCTACATTGCAAGCTTTACATTAATGGTTGCAAGCTACACCTTCTGATCAATTGCCAAACCAATTAATGTGTTTTGGAGCTTCATTGCGAGGCACTAGAGCTTATTGGAATAGATCATGTAAAGACCTCACTACAATGGTACACCAATTGGGAGCACCAACATTGTTCTTCACATTAAGTGCAACTGATACAAAATGGCTAGAACTACATAAATTGTTTCCAGCAAACTCCTCTGCAGATTTGCAGTCCACAAAGAAATAATTTATAGAAAACATTATCCACAATCCACGTGTTACAACATTGTTCTTGCATTTCAGATTCACAATATTCCGTGAGGAGATTATAGACAAAGTCTTGAAATCAAAAGACCATTGGTACAAGTATGAATGGCAACATCGTGGCTCTGCACATATACATGGCTTTTTGTGGTTACCTGATGCACCTGATATGGACAGTATAGATTGGTCTAACTATGATGAGGTACAATCAGCTAAGTCCTTTTTTGATAGGTATGTGACAATGTGGAATCCTCGTAGCCAACTTCACTAAGACAATAGACTCCATACTAGTTCACTATTTGATCCATGCGTGGCTGATACAACCCAAATTCTATCTACTGACCCTTTCGCTAATTATGAAGAGCTGGTCAATGTCATGTAGCGGCATACAAAATTTTCTACACATACTTGCTTAAAAAAAAAAGGGACCCACACTTCATTGTCGATATAGAGCTCCTTGGACCGAGCAGGATTTTTTAGTGCTAGTTATTGATATTGACCGCAAGCCATGTTATCAACTAGCAAGAAATGATAGCCGTTTAAATATTCGCAACCCAATTATGCTAGCAAAATGGCGTGCAAATGTTGATTGCCAGCCTGTTTGTTCCAAAATGACAGTTCTGCAATATATCTCTAAATATGCTTCAAAAATAGAATAGAGATCAGAAAGCTATGTTGAGATGCTAAAAAAATAGTTGTTGCAACTAATACTGAAGATACCATCTTGCTAGCATATCAAAAATTCATGATGGGGATAGTTGTTGATCGAGACATCAGTGCATAGGAAACTTGCCATATGTTGCAAAAACTACCATTGATTAGTTGTAGCCGTCACTTTGTCTCACTTAATGTTGGCAGGAAGGTCCTCCAATGTGTTACTGATCAAAATGACAGTGTTGAGCTTTGTAATCTTATATTTTTGCTTATATGGAAAATCCCGTTGAATTGGAAAAAGTCTCACTGATACAATCAGCACAACAATTTTCATACAATAGCCAATGCAAGAACCATAGATGGCAAAAACTACAAAAACAAGCAATTGTCAATGTTTACCCACAATTTAAATCCTCTCCAAATGAGGATGATGACAACTTCGAAGCCAATTGTTGGAGTGATTTGCTGTTGTACAAACCCTTTCGTCATATTCCTATAGATATAGGTACATCAACAAACCAAATCATTGCAAATTGGAAGCTATTGTACATAGATGGTTACTCACGTTGGCATATTTATGGAATAGAAGAAGAATGCACAACAAAGAATGATGCAAACTCTAATGATAATGATTTCTTACATTCACACAATCAAGACGAGTACGAATGGGAGTACCTTTCACAAATGGGCGCTTCTAACAAAATCAACATCAATGATCTCCAGATGTTGGGCATGCATGATTACGATATTAACTTTGATTGGAATGCACCTCACCCCACTGATGCACTTCATCATTCTGCTGCTAACTTCATTTCCACAAGTAAATTAAATTTCCACCCTACCCTTCACCAACCAACCTCTTCTAGTAGTGATACTTTCCCTTTGGTAGCAAAACAAAAACTTGCACTTGAGCTTATTCTTACCCATTATGCATCTCATCAAAGCATACCACCTCTTCGTATGATTATACAAGGGACTGCATGCACTAACAAATCCTATTTGATAGAATGCATTAAGAAAAACTTAACCTTTCTAGTAATCTAGAGCATAATCCTTTACTTGTGCTTGCCCCAACATGCGTTTCTGCATATAATATTCAAGCAACAACAATCCATGCTGCCCTGCGCATCCCTCTTAAAGATATGCAACCTTTGACAAGCCAATCCTTAATATTGTTCCAAGAATAATACCAAAAATTGTGATATATTCTAATTGATGAGATGAGCTTTTTGGGTCCTAAATTACTTTTGAAAATTGACAGCAGATTACGTCAACCATTTCCTCAGAAACAACACGAACCGTTTGGAGGTATCTCAATAATCCTTGTAGGTGACCTTGGTAAATTGCCTCATGTAATGGAAAAAACTTTGTATGCATCACATTATATATCTCTTGCATTATGGTGCTCTTTCAAAACTATGGTTACCTTAGATACAACTTTTCGACAACAAGGTTTGTTGGATATCCAACAACGATTTCGTGCAATCTTGCAGAACATTAGAAATGCCAATGTGGTCCAAATAGATTGGGAGGCTCTTATGTCTCGATCATCTACTAAAATGGCTTCTGAAGATAACAAACACTTTGACAATTCAATACATATATTTTCAACAAATGCATCAGCCAAACACCACAATACTAAAATGTTAAAACAATTTCACTTACCTATTGCACGATGTGTTGCACAAGTAGCAAGGCAAACTAATGTTGGATATGATAATGATGAACATTTCCTTCTGAAATACTCCTCTCCCTCAATGAACAAGTAATGTTAATTGCTAATCTATGGATACAAGCTAGCCTAGTCAATGGCTCATTAGGACAAATCAAATCCATTGTCTATGATACAAATTCTAAACCTCCCGACTTGCCAAAGTAAGTCATTGTTTAGTTCGAACATTATAATAGATCTCATTGGGATAGTACAAATCCTAAATGTGTACCTATACCTCCTATTACTCAAGGTAGTCACAGTCAGCTCCCCCTTGCAATGGCTTGGTCTATTACTATTCACAAATCCCAAGGTCTCACTTTGGATAGAGCAACAGTAGATATTGGAAAGACTAAAAAACAAGGGCTCACCTTCACTGCAATCTCAAAAGTGAAATCACTTCAAGGTCTAAGAATAAACCCACCTTTCACTTTTGAAAGGTACTCAAAATTACAAAGCAATGCTTATACAAGTATCAAGAAAAAAGAAGAAAATAGATTGGTGGCTCTCTCCAATCAGATTTCTGCATTGCCTTCCAATCATCCACTCTAATCAGCAACAACATCAGGTATGCCACTCCACACTTACACTTCCACTCCTCCCTTTTCCTTTTAAATATCTGCACTCTTCTTTTTTACTCTGCATGTGATACACGATGTCCATTCTTTTCTTGTAGGGTCCATTTAAATATTGTTCCATTGCTTGCTATTTATACATACAACAACATTAAAGGTTTTTCTTTCTTTGCTTGATATTTCTACACATGGAAACATTGAAACTTTTCCTCCCATTATAAGGTATGGGAACAATTTTATATGTTGCCTTCTCTTGCTATGCTCATTTCACATTTAACGATTCCAATGCCCAGTTTTCCCATGCATTTTCTTGCTCCTTTCTTTCAAACCATTTTTTCTATTAAAAAAAAATTCATCATGCTTTCACTCCTTCAATACATTCTAAATTTCAATCAACAAAACATATGTACGTTGCTATGACTTGATTTATCTTGCTGTAGGCTTTCTTGCATATCCCTTATGAAGTTATGAAATATGCTTCACATTTCCTCAACATTTTCTAAATATATATGTGGCATTTCACCAAGCCAAGCCTTTCATATAAGCTTGTAGTTCTTTTCCCCTCTTTTTCTCTATTCATTTTTTCTCAAACACCCCCCTTTATTAGTAATACCTTTTTCGAGATGGCTTGTGCAGCTTTAGGATACATTCCATGGGTTTTGATTTGTAAAGACCGTTGTTTGCTGCAAAATGTATCTTCCAGGTATGTACTTTATACATTTCATGTTGCTTACATAAAACTAAAATCTTCTTCTGGTGCTTATCCCCTCTTTGAATTCTTATAATAAAGCTGCCAAGGTTTTCGGCGATTCATTGGCTCTGCAAATGTCTTCTACCCTTTTCACTCACCCTAGGTAAAATACTTTTAACTTCTTTCAAGATTCATTTTTATACATATTTAGTTTCAAACATTTCATTTCGAATATCTATAAACAAAAAAACACTTTCTTCATATCTTACTATTGTATCAACTTTAATCAATAAATTTTATTCAAAAGCAAAATCTACAATGTGTGGTTTTTGTAGACAACTGCTATGGAGAATTTGTCAAGAGCATAGAAGCAATTGCTGTACCCAGTATTTTATAATTTTGTGTGATTTCCTGTGTAACATGTTATTCTATGTGTATTCACTGACTTGTAGATTTATACCTCTTATTTACAATAGAGAGATTTTGAATTCATTATGATAATTGAAGATACATATAATCATTTGCTTCTTTAAGAATGGCATTGGATAAACATAGTCTTTATATGCTTTAACTAGCCCTTACAATGATCACAAGTGGTATTACCACAACATAAACTTATTTTTTGTTATGATTGTCTTTTTTTTGCAATAGTGGTTAGAAGAACTAGTTAATTTTGGGGATTCTTAAATGGATTTGTGACAGGTGTTTAACTAATCCATGGTTGTAAGACATCATTTCTGGGAATCAACTTTGTCTTTTGTTGTCCTTCACATGTTTATTTGAGAATCATTTGGAGATTATTTATGGCTCTTATTTACAATGAACTTATGACTCTTATTTACAGTAAAGCAATTTAGAATGATTATGATAATTGAAGATACATATAATCATTTACTTCTTTGAGAATGGCATTGGATAAACATAGTTATTATATGCTTTGACCGGCCCTTACAGTGATCACAAGTGGTATTACCACAGTATAAACTTGTTTTTCGTTATGATTGTCTTTTTTTTCTGCAGTTGTTAAAAGAACCAGTTAATTTTGGAGATTCTTAAATAGATTGGTGACAACTTTTCAAGTAATCCATGGTTGTAATTCTTAAATGAATGCTTTGGAGATGATTTATGGCTCTTATTTACAGTAGATTTAAGGCTCTTATCTACAGTTGAGCGATTTAGAATAATTATGATAATTGAAGATACATATTTTTGTTTACTTCTTTGAGAATGGCATTGGATAAACATAGAAATTGTATGCTTTGACCGGCCCTTACAGTGATCACAAGTGGTATTACCACAGTATAAGCTCATTTTTCATTATGATTGTATTTATTTCTACAATAGTTGTTAAATAATTTTATAATAGGGTATAAGAACAACTGAATGAGATAACGAATTGCCCATGGAAGCCTTAAAAGCTACATTACCTTCATGTGCATTGTATTTTGGTATCACTCAGAGCTACTGAACTACTGGTAAGTGCTTATGTTCACTATGTATCTTTTTATCCAAAGAAATCTAGCAACAAATTTGGATGTTTTCATTATTGGAGTGTAGGGGGTGGTTTTTTCAGTGGCTGTATGAAAATATATTGATTAAGTCTATTTAGATGTTTACTAAATCAATTGTCTGAATTTTTTTTTCAATTTTTCTTTGATTTGTACTTATATTTTATTACATTAATTGTCCTTTTTGTGGAATGGGTCCATAAAAAATAATTCTGGGTGAAATAAGTATGTCCAATTATGGCAAACAAAATTGAGGCTTTGTCTACTAAATGAAATGGGTTTTTGTTGTTTTTTAACTTTTTGATGAATTTTTTTTTGGAGCTCCACAAAATTTAACCCTATAAACCAAGCTGGGGCACATAAGATAATATAGTGTTTAATATTAGTATCTCTAAAATCGCAAGGAAATTCAAAACAAAATACAAAATTTGTGAATGCGATGAGTATGCAACAACTACTTATATAAACTAACCAAGGGACGTGGGTTTAGTTTTGGTGTCCGAGCAGTATGCAGGATAGATTCAACCCTTTACATCTTTAATGGGCATGTACCATAGATCATGTTCTGGTGTTGAGGGACACTTATAATAGGACACCTTGTTTTAGATTATGGTAGTAGCAGGTTGTCTGGGTGAGATGGCTCTTCCAATTCTGTAAGGTTTTCCACTTGAAAATTGATGTTGGGGCTGGTCTCAATTGCATTTACTATAAAGTTCATTAAGCATTTTCTTTGAATCCATTTAATGTATCCCTATGATGATAGCATTCCAGAGAAAGCAATATTCTAAGGCATTATATCCAATGGCTCATGGGCCTTGTCTTCTCTTATCACTAACAAATTTCTCTGCACTCTCTATGTTTTGAACAAAATTCAAATCTTGCCCAAAAGCTCTCAAATTCAAGTGGATGCACATGCAATAATAGAGGTTTTAGAGTTTCACACCATCATCTGGGAAATTTCTATGCACTCTTTATGTTTTCAAGGAACTTCAAATCTTGCTTGAAAGCTCCCAAATTGAAGTAGTTGTAGGTGGAATACCAGAGGTTATAGAGTTTGACACCATCATTTAGCATTTCTTTTGAATTTTCTATAGCCCTTTCACTATCAATTTCATGGATATTCTGTATTCATGCATTTCATTTAGATTTGTTCTCCTATATAGGTTCTTTTTAACTTTTCATTTCTGTATCTAAAATTTTACAATCTTTCCTACACCTTTGCTCACTTCATTTGGTTTCCTCCCGCTGCAGGATTGATTATTCCGTTTCTTCATAGACTTTCCATTCGCTCACTCAACATTTGCAGTTCCAGCTTTTGTTCTACCACGCCATAAACGTTGTTGCTAAGTCTTCCAATTCTCAAAATTTCGCTTCTTGCCTTCACCGAGCATTGTAAAATGGAATTATTTTTTCTTATTGGGGCTTCGGTTGCATATTTTTACTTGTTCTTGCAATATTTTAACTATTTCCCACTCTTTCAGTCATTCCATTCTTAAATTTCTTCCCTCGCATTCAACCTCGCTTATCGACGACCTATTGCGGGTACTTCACCTGCAACTGCTAGTGATATTTGTATTGGATATAGTAAATGAGCTTCACAAGAAGTTTCCATATGGCAAGGTATGACCATGTGTAAAGTGTAATTTTTATTTTTTTTAAAGCTGTGGAGGTGTAGGTGTTATAGATCTAGCATCTCAAAATATAGTTCTAGGTATTAAATTGGCGTGGAGAAGTCAAAGGATCAAAATACACAATTGAATGTGTGTAAGACAATCTATTATATAAAAGAGTTATTTTCTAAATTAATTTGTGGATGTGGCAAATTTGGCAAAATTTTGTTAATCTTGAAGAAGTATTAGCATGATAGGGATTAAAGATAGTAATTATTAGTAAAAGTTAATAATAAATAGATTTAAATTATACATTTAAAAAAATTTGTTTAAGATTCCAATTTTAGAAGGGTAGAAACTGCATCTCTTAAGTTTCATAATTTTTTTTGAATCACATAGATTAGAGATGTATTAAATATGTATGATATATAATGAAGTTATAAGATTCTAAATGAAGAGTTTGCTTAGAAATGGTTTAACAATTCTAGGAAAAATTACAAATCAAATTGACATTCAGGAGAATAGAAATCCTATCCACTCTTTTGACATACTTTGACAAGACTGCCAACATATTCGATATAATGGTCATTCAAACCCTTAGCATTGTTGGTGGTTAGGAGGGTGTAGGCAAAGGCATATCTTGAAAGTTTTTTCTCCTTTCCTCCCTTGTCTTAGTTTTTGAAGATGCCTTGGTGGGCATGTCCATGGAGGAGGGTTTCCTTGTCCCCTATGCATTATCCTCAAGAAGTGTTAGTGGTTATCTCTAGTTCTTCAATTGTTGGCTTTGATGTGGGCTCCTGCATTGGTGTCCTTATGGTGCAAGTGATGACTGTGAGGAGTCTTTGGACCCCTGGCTGTAATCTTGGAGAAATGAGGACATTGTTTCATTGCTAGGTTTTCTTTTGGAGGATCTCCATCAAATTGAGTTGGTTGTCCTAGTGGCTTAAGGGGTAGCTTCTATGTGCCTTTAGACCATCTATGGATGTTCTTCTTCCGTTTTTTCCCCTTGTGTTGATCTTTGTCCCGAGAGTTGTTTATTTATTGATGACAATGTTTATGCTAGATGTGGATGACAGGCCTTGTTTTGGTGTTGGTCTAAGTAATCTTCAAGTTATGAATGCTATTTTTGTTTTCCATTTTCCTTAAAGTGGTAAGTGAGTAAACCTTTTATCTTTTTGGTGTAAATTACTGCAAGTTTAAATATTAAAATTAGAAGATAAATTTAAGTTTAGAAATATCATGATAGTAGAATGATTGTGATTAGTTCTTGAAGATCTATCAATTGATATTATTTTAGCTCTTCTATTTATAAAATATTGTATTAATATCTATTTTAATAAATTTTAAGAAAATCATTAGATTTATATGTATTTCTCAAAATTAATTTTTTTGCACAAATATTATAAATAATTCAATAATTAGTAAGGTATATATCAATACTCATCCTCAAATGTCTTATCTAGTGAGAATATTTAGAATATAATTTAAATATAATTGCCTAAACTATAATAGCTTGTTATTTATCTCCTAATTCATAGAGAGGTACTCATCTAAGGATTTTTATATCATGGCCATAGAAGTAAATATGTAAATGCAAACTCTTTTAGTTAAAATTGGCATTCAACACACATCAAATATTCAATAAGTAAGATACAATTCAATATACCTTATGATGGCTTAAAATTGAAGTCAAATTAAGGTTTGTAAGAGTCAAGAGTATAAATTGTCGTAGAAAACTAAACTTAAAAATTATGATAGAAATATTGATTTAACTAGATGTATACCATTGCGGAATTAAATAAAATAAAATCACTCTTATATCATTCTAAAATAAAATAACACTTAAATAAATAAAATCAAAGTAAACAATACAATAACCCAAAAATTAATAAAGAAAAAAATGTAAATAAAATAATATAATTTTTAAACTTCAAAGTAAAATTCAATAACTCAATCCTACACACTCACTTTCTATCCAAACAAAATAATTTGATATGTTCAATTAAATTTTATATTATTAATTTTATTAATCAAATTATTACTCTAAATCTCTAAAATTTGTATGTAGTATCGATATATAAATATAACTATTTATACATGTATACGTACATGCATACATATACATATACAATACATACATTGATACATATATTTGAGTTATGAATATTTTGATTTAAAATATAAATTAGTATAGATATATTTATTTTTAAAGATGTCTATATTAAAATTATTATGTAAGATGGTTAAGTATCTCAAAATTATATTTCTTAGTATCTTTTGCATGGATGTATTTAAGATAAAAATAGAGAAATATAAGATGCATAAATATTTCAAAATTATCTTTGTAGACACTTTTTACATAGATTCATTTAAGATTGAAAAAAATCCAAATCGTCTCTCTATAAAAATAATGTATCTTTAATTTCTTTAATATAATAAATTTTCAAAAGTAAATACAATAAAATATATATCTTACATAAATACAAACTAACATTTTCCAAACATCAAATATTTATTCAATGTGATATATATAGAATTTTTCTTTTAAAATCAAATTTAAAATATTTAAAATAATTATTAAATATAATTTATCAAAAATCAAAACATTAACCGTTTCTTCCTTCTCTCCTTCTAACTTCTGGAAAAACTTTCTCTATCACTTCACACAATAACCTTGAAATCTAATACCACTGACGAAGAGAGGTAGAGGATAAAGAAAAACAAATTATAGATAGAGTATAATAGAAACGAGGCAAAGAAAAAAATTTAAATAATTATTTTACTGAAATTGTATAAATAGATAAACTCAGGGATAACTTTAAGAAACCCCCCCCGAGCAACTGTGTAAAATCCTGGCAAATCAGACATTATTTTCGGGGGGAAATTTTCATATCGATGGCAAATTTTTTTTTTAAAATGACGAAAAAATTATTTTGTATTGGTGATTTTTTTTCTAGGGTGCGAAAATGCCATAAATTTCTGGATAATACCTTGTTCTATGGGGAAAATATTTATTGTGGGAGGCGAATAATTATTGTTAAAAGGAACAAATATATAATTGTATGAGCGAAAATTTTTACTCCGAAGGAAAAATTATTTAAATGTATTGGCAATTTTTATCCACCGCTTGAAAATTATTTAAATGTATTGGCAATTTTTATCCACCACTTGAAATTTTTTTAATTTGTTTTGGTGAATATTTTGTTATTTATGATACAATATATAATTCATTGGCAATTTCATAAATTCATTGCCATTAATAGACAAGGCACATCACATCACATCACATCAGTACACCACATCACATAATACATTGAGTCCGGACTCTGCACGATGTATCAATAAGCGTGGCCTCTTTGACACGTAAAGGGTGACACATACCTAAAATCTATCAATGATTTTAAACCATTCGATGATCGTATATCAATGGCTGAAGTTTTATTTTGGCCCAATTTTCTGAAGAGAACATAGCTCACCAGAAAGTGCCCGGAATGGAATTGGATTCAATAGACACGTATCAAATGTCATGAATCACGATCGATAATTTCGTTCATTTAATATATATCTTTTCACTTACAACAATCCACTCTGTCCCCACAACTTCCAATGTGATTCTTGTCAATTTGGTACTGGTTCATAGCTGTTTCCAATTTCACACACTCGTGCATTTATGGGAAAGATTTGCAGAGATACGAAAGATTTAAAAAAAATTATAGCAGTTAATACTGTTAAAGAAGTAATTATTACAATCAAGAGCTTCAACAATTTATATACGATCTCTGCTTCTTTCATCTTCAATTAGCCTTTGCCATTTAGTAGATAAATCGTCAGAGCTCACGGTATTTTAGGTTTATAGGCTCACTGCTCAGGTTGTTTAATTTGTTAATCTATTTTCTCAAGATGGACACTCCCATCCGCTTGAGAAGCATTTCTGCAGAGGACCAGAGGGCCTTTCTAGGCTCCGTTAGAGACCCAACCCTCCAATCAGTTTGCAAGGAGGTTGGGTCATTCACTAATGAAGCTGTGTGGATGGTGCTGGGTAGAGAATTTCTACGAAATGAAAATAGGTACCGTGTTAACACGGACCTTACATCTCGCTTCTTAGTGTCTCTTCTGGACTTGGGAGGAGACAAGGTGGATATGCTGATGATGTTGAGAAAGGTTTTTAAGGAAGACTTCCTTGGAGATGACATTACTCTTGTCATTCTTGCAGAAGTAGGGGTGGGGATCCCTTGGGTGAGTGATTTATCCAAGCTTCTCCTCCCTGACCAAACACTGCCAGTGGCCAGGCAACCATTTCTCCTAAACCTAAATGCGGATCAATGGACGCGTCACAGAAAATGGGCGCGTCACAGAAAATGGGCGCGGATTGGCAGGGACTTCCTCCGAAAATGGTTCCTCCTTGATGACTTTCCAAACTACATGTGGCTTGAAGAATTCTCTTAGCTTATGTTGTCTGAAGAATTCTACATGGAAGGAGGGCCAGATTCTTAGGGAAAAATTGTAAACAATTCCACTACCTGTAGTTTTTTTTTCCTATGGCCTTGAACCCTAATAGGCTGAGTGCCAGAGGCTCACTCATTTTGGCTTTTAAGTTTTTGGGGGACTCAAGTCTCTGACGAAAAAATTGTAAATTTCAAAAGCATAAATAATTTAATGATAATTTTTCAAATTTTAGTTTGTTTCACTTTGCCTCTTACATTCTTATGGATATAAAAATGCTTTCTATAATTCTATTTCATTTTTATTAATTAATTTCTTTCAAATGCTTTTTGTATATGAGCTACGTTATTTCAATTATTTGTTAAACAATGGAAATAAATTTAATACCATGATCTTTTTATGTATTGCTATAAAAAAAAATAATTCAATTCGTTCCATTAATTATTTGTACATTGATTATGGTTGATTATAATTTTATAAATATATACTATTACTATATAGTCATTCAAAATACAAAAATTCAAAAGTTGCAAGATACAAAAGTTTATCGATCAAGGTTTTTTCATTCAATTAATTGAAACGTTTCAAGATACAAAATTTGTCCACAGCTTATAGCAAGCAGACAAAAAAACTAGTTCATTGCCAATAAGCCACTCACTCAGTCTCACTATCCCCCTGGTCCTCCCAGTCCCTTCCCTCCTTAGAGGTCAATGCTTTGGCTTTTCCTTTTGCCGCTTCAGCTTTCATTTTTGGAATGCAGTTTAGGAACTCGAAGTCGAGGTCGCCCTCCAAGCTTGCCAGTAGCTGTATGGCCCTTCCTTCTTCAACCCTATCTCTCAATGCCCTAACAACCTCCATCCTTGCCACCACATGCAAAGCATTCAAGACTTCATCCACCCTTGTTAATTTAACAAAGAGTTTCATCGCTTCCCACCCCACTCAGGCTCGTTCACGACATTGGTATTTGATTTCATCCTCTGGGCCATGAATAAAAGGAAGCAATTCCTACTGGTCGTCCCCTTCCATAATTCGAATGCCAACTCCTGGCACCACCCACTTCAAGATTGAATCCAGGTTAATCAAAAACTCCACATCAATCAATTTGACCAATGTGAGTTTTACTTTTTCCACCTCCGGTTCGAATTCACAGGCCCATGCCATAATCAGAGAGTAAACCTCCATGTTAGTTCGATACCGGTGACTAATATGTGCCACCTCCTCCGCAAGCATCAGTCGAGCTACCACCCACAACTTCTCCTCCTTAAACCTGAATAGTCCTTGCATTCATTTATCAGATACTTTGCCCAAAAAGGGCACCAACTTCTTGTCTGTTCGAAGTGTGAAATTGGCCTCCATTGTCACCTGCAATTTCAAAATCACTTCCTGCAAAAAATGTCTTACAGAAGGTACGATTCTACAAACTACAGATTTGTTCTGCAGCTACTTCAAAGCAAAAAGTGGTACACAGATCAAAAGGTAAAAAAATTTGCCTCTGTCTTAACTCTTATAGGCCAGGTAATGAATGTGCATGATAAGACATTAATGCCATGAGATTAGGAAAAAGATTTCTTGCCATCCTCCCCTTCCTCCTTTCATGCGGCATGCCGCAAACAACTCCTTGTGCAACAATTAATTGCCACCTTGGCATTTGTACTTTCCAAATTTGCTCGCCTTAACAGGTTGAGGACTGTAGTTGCACATTTTTTTAAATTAATAGACTAAATTTATGTTGAAATTTTATATATATTTTTAAACTATTTTTTAAAATTATATATCGTAAACATATTTTCAAATAATTTTGTTAAACGTTAAATTAATATTTTAGATTTAATATTGAATGTTTTCTTTTTAATATTACACTTTTACCTTTCAAATTGCATATCAAAATTTTTATTTTTATTTAGTTATTTGTTTTATTCTAGAAACTAAGTTTCATGTTTTATACTATTTTTGAATTTAAAATTTTTACAAATAATATTAACATTATATTTAATAGTTATCTCAAACTATTGCACATCTTTAATTACAAATAATATTTATTATTAACATTATATTTAATGAACAAAGATCAATGGTACCATCGACCATTGGATGAACAAAGATCAATGGCTAGGGTGGATTTCGGCCCGAATGTGGGAAGTGAACACCTTTCTGAGAACTTCGCCCGGAATTGGACATTTTAAATTTAATTAAATATAATCAAGTCTAAAAATATCTTTTTTCGGGCAGAATTTTAAAATGATTAAATAGACTAAAAATCAAACCGGAAAAGTGACACGAGTATGGTGACGTGCCAGAAAATTGGCAAAAGTCGTGGGACCCACTACATCTTAAAATAGGTACCATCGACCGTTGGATGAACAAAGATCAACGACTAGAGTGGATTTCAGCCTGAATGTGGGAAGTGAACACATTTGGGAGAACTTCGCCCGGAATTGGACATTTTAAATGTAATTAAATACAATTAAGTCTATAAAGCTTTTTTTCGGGCGAAGGTTTAAAATGATTAAATAGACTAAAAATCAAACTTGAAAAGTGACACGATTATGGTGATGTGCCAGAAAAATGGCAGAAGTCGTGGGACCTACTACATCTTAAAATAGGTACCATTGACCGTCGGATGAACAAAGATCAACGACTTAGGGTGGAATTCGGCCCAAATGTGGGAAGTGAACACATTTGGGAGAACTTTGCCCAGAATTGAAACGTTTTAAATTTAATTAAATATAAGTAAGTCTATAAAGCACTTTTTCGGACAGAAGTTTAAAATTATTAAACAGACTTAAAAAATAGACCTGTAAAGTCACAACAGGTACCTTGGTCCCTCGTCCATTGGATGAGCAAAGATCAATGGCTTAGGGTGGATTTCAGCCCAAATGTGGGAAGTGAACACATTTGAGAGAACTTCGCCCGGAATTGAACATATTACATTTAATGTCCTCAGAATTTATACTAAAGTAGTGAATGTTTTGTCCTTCGGCATCGAATACTTATTAATAATAATTAATAAAAATACAACATGATTCTTAATGTCCTCGAATTTATACTGAAGTAATGAATGTTTTGTCCTTCGGCATCGAATAGTTAGTAATAGTAATTAATAAAATTACAACATGATTCTTGATATTTTGCCATTTAGGTTTTACTTTTCTACTTTTTAGAGTTTTCAAAATAAGAGACTCATAAATCATAATCATCTTTCATTTCTTGGACAAACCTGTAAATCGAGGGAGATTCAGAAACAGCTACTAGATTGAGGAATGCAAGTTGCAACAGAGACTGTCTGTGCCAATCTAGTGAAATAGAAATTCCAATTTTCGGGTAAAATCTAGAACACCTACATCCCGCCTTTTTTGCTTTTGGTAATCTCATGGTCCAATTTGAGGGTTAGCATTTTCAGATTTTTATCTAGCATTATTTTGAATTATTAACAATAATAGTGATGGGGAAAACGGGAAGTAGTAGTTCTATAAGAAGTCAAGTGAAAAACAAAATGTACCTAACCGAACTGGTTAAAACACCAGGTTTACTGATGAATACCATGATATTTATGACCCTACTATCCATGGTGAAAACCGTATCATAGATATTAGAATTACATTGTCTAGTAAGGTGGCAGATGCATCCAGGGCAAAATTTACTATTTTCAACCCAATGTTACAACAAAAAACAAATAAAATCGCATCATGGGATGTTGGATTGGGAAGCATGGTGTTACCTAAAGTATTCCCTTGCCCTGATTTTGTCATGGTCTGCGCCGAAAATTATGATGAAGATAAAAAAAGCAATTGTCAATAAAAATACAAAAGAGGAAATTCTATCCATAAACGAGGGAGAATTTGCTCGTTTGTTGAACCTAGGATTTGAAGTCCAAAACTCAAATGTCCAAATTGACCTAGGAAAGATGGCAGAGAATTATGAGAGTCTCGATCCAAGTCGCAGAGATTCATTTATCAAAGGTCTAATAAAGATTGGTACTGGTATTGTGTTGGATCAGAATCATAAGCCTCCTTATGATTCTAAATTTTTTGTTCCATGGGTTGGGGATACTATTTCCTTGCTGTCATTTTGCCTGGGATTGGAAAATGATAGGGAAGTGGGTGCAAGCCTTCTTGAATTGATTTATAATATCCATTGTGCAAGTCAGCCAGTAAGATATAATTTTATTGAGCACATTGTAAAATCCATGCAAAAACAGTTACTAATGATAAAAAAGGGTTCCTATAAGACATTTAGGTTCTCGTCTTACTTGTGCTATCTCCTTCTATCCAAGTATCGTGCAATATTTGAGACCAACAAGCTTCAAATTGTGAGCTATAAGATTGATGAGAAGACTGGGAAGAGAACATAGTGTCCAATATATGATTGGACCCCAAAGATAAGGATGCATGATAACAAAAAGAACTACAACCATTTTGTAGACTTCTTTTTGGCACCAATGTATAATGAAATTACAAGCACTCCAATGCCTAGGTTGCCTGTGTCTTGTAGAGATTGCATTCAACTCGAAAGTCAAATAGAATTGGCTGACTAGTTCTTCATGGAAGAATTCACTATGTTAAGGTTTTACGGATCGAAAGTAAAACCATACAAACTTCCAATACATGTGACAGAGAGGGTATCTACATTAGAGTATGTACGACAATTAGAGAGCATAGATAGACACTTCCATGGTCAGCAAAAGAAGAGCATATTTCCTTCCTTGCCTTTCTCATGTGGAGGGTTCACATTTGAGAGAAAAGCATTCATTGTGGCACATGATTTCTTGACAGTTTTTAACTTTGGTGATGAGGGTCTCTGGTAGTATGATCCAATCGGTGTAGTTCAAGCAAGGCTTAAGAAAAATGGGAACTCTTTAGCATTATGTCAACATGAAAGTAAGCCGTTTCTAGAAAAGCTTAGAAATAAGGACTCCTAGGATGAGGTTAAAAAAGAGATGGAGAAAATTGCAGCTGACAATAACATTTCAATAGAAGAAATTTCATCACAAATTATGGCATTGCAAATGCACACAGAGAGGACAACAGAGGAGGGCCAGGGCATTCAAAATAGGAGGTCCTACAATTTCTACCTAAAATCTGCTAATCCATCTAAAAAAACTATTCCCAAATCAATTCTGCACGAATGTAAAGAGAATTATTTCACTCAAACTAGAATAAATGATTTTTAGACTATGAGGAGGAATCTCGGTGAACCAAAGACAAGTGCAGAATTTGAGAGCATCAATGAGGATGTAGAGTTTAGCAAATTGTGGGATATGGAGCATGGCGGGACTGAAGGTGATGATGATGAGCATGAGGTTGCCATTGAGCCCCCTCCAACAACTATTACAATCCCTAAAATATTAGGTGGAGTCAGTGAGTCCATGAAAGAAAAATATAGCAAAGGGGCAAACCTTGTGGAAAAAATGGGTTTTGAAGGTGGTGGTCTAGGTCCCAGAGGAGAGGGCATTTGGTGTCCACTTCAGGTACAACTTCCATCACAGTCAAAATCAAAAGGTGCTTCTAAACCAGTCATTGGACTTGATTCTTCAGATTCATCAGGGATAGGTACTACTCATTACCCTCAAGGTACACCTACATTTGTTTCAGGTTCAAATCCACAACCACCACCACATCATGGTATTCCCATTGGTGGTGAATCAAGTGCCACTGCCACTAGTGGGGACTCTGGGGATAGTATTCCTATTAATGTTTAGTCAAGTGCCACTGTGATTGGTGGGGTTGGCATGGGTACTACTATTGATACTAGTTGTCTTGGTGTTGGACAAGGGCAACAACACAAAATCTCTCGCAAGAGGCCACTAGAGGTAGATACTCAATCTCATACTATTGAGAATCCTATATCAAGTGCCACTGACACTACAAATCAATCATTTGCAGCTTCAGATCACACACCTCAAAAGACTATGAAAACTACACATGAAAGTGTCAGTGGGAGTGGGACAGCATTAGGAACTGCTATTGGTAATCCTTGTCAAGCATTAGTTAAAACCATAGGAATAAGTGGAACTGGAGCCTATGGTATTCCTATGTCACCTTTCAAACATTCAATTGCTTCAGCAAGCCCAGATTTTCAATTTCATGATTACTATGAAAAATATGAACACACAACAAAAGCAAATAAAGAAAAAAAGAAAGCATTTCATAGGAATTCCATGTCTGAAGTTGTAAACGAACAACCTGCAAGGAACAGGGTATTTCCAATATATGACCCACAGAAAGATATGATGGAGTTCATGGTTGTTATGCCCCTAGACACATCTAAAGATAAAAATCCACCACACAGTCAGATAGATCCCTCTCAATTTCAAGTTAGCACCCTCCAAATGGATTTTTCCAAAGTACATAATGTGGACCAAATTAGTGTGTCAAAAAGGACTTACGAAGTGGTCTACACTTCACTGCTAAAGGTGGAGAGAGCCGGTTTTCAAAAATTATACAAAAGTTATGAGTTTGCTGCCACAAAAATGAGAAAGTTATAGGACCTATTGGATCATGGGAAGGAAAAAGAAAAACATTTGCAAGAGGAAGTAGAGGAAGAAAGAAAAAAATGTGCACAAATGAAAGAAGACCTGCACAATGCAAATGATAAAATAAAAACTTTGGAGGATAGATTGAAAGACAATATGAAAAATACAACGAAGTATATACAAGAAAACATTTGGCGGCGAATAATGCAAAGTAGTGAGAAGTTGTGTGAATGGTTTCAATTGACTGAAAGTATGAGACAAATTTTTATAAAAATCAAAGGGCACTATGAGAAGAGCACACATGTTTATTCAAAAGAGGAAATGGCAAAAAATATTTTGAAACTAGTCTACAATTCCAATGACAGCTACTTGGCATCCAAGGGAATTAAGAGCCGGATTGGTGCCACAGTTAAGACATCAGCTATCATTAAAAAATGCCAGAAGATAAGGGAAACATCAGAAGTTATGGACAGATGTGGAAAAAAGATAGTGAAGCTGCAAGATATGAAAAATAATTTAATTAAACTTGGTTTGCCTAAGCCTGTTGACACATCAAATAAATTCATTGGAGAAGAAGCTTACAAAAAAATCATGGAGATAAAAATGAAGTCTGATTTAGACTTGCTTCCAAAGGACACAACTCCCAAAAGCTTTCTGGAATGCATCCAACCATTTGCAACTCTAAATACGATATTGGATGAAACAGTGATGTCAAGTAAATCTTATAAATATGAAATGTTGACGAAGTTGGAGTTGACTTTCCATAGTTTATAGAATATTGACCTTCCATCAGACGAAGAGTGGAGCACCCTACAAAAACTGGCACAAAATTCTTAAGAATCATAGTATGTATTGCACAATTTTCTTCTTTTATTCTTAATTTCAAGGTTTTATGTTTTTTCTATTTGCTATTTTGCTAATCTAGCCTATGAATCCATGATGCACTGGCTAATGCTATTTTGCTAATCTAGCCTATGAATCTATTTTATGAATAGGAAAAAAACAACACTCGCTATTGCTATTTTGCTAATCCACCCTATGAATCTATGATGCACAGTGCAAAACTTCAGCCAGTAAATTTGTATTCTCAAATTCTCCCTTGCTTTAACATTTACACATTTCTCTATTTCTGATTAGTAGGTTTTAGGCACTGCTATTATCTATATTTAATTTGTCATGGCGTGAATTAATAATTAATTTTGAACTATACTTTTTGAACAGGAGACATCAAACATGTAGCAGATGTTAAATTTCTAATATGGCTTGTGATGGCCATATAAATATGTCCCGAGTTTGTGATTTTGATGTTCAGTGTTCACATGTTGCAAACTTGCAATTCAACCTAAAGCTGTTGTTGCTCCCTTGTTTCTATAAAAGGGAATTCAGGGTCATTTGCAATTTTGCAAAGGGTTCTACTTCTGAAACTTTGTATTCACTTTTGCATGGACATTGGAGAATCACACAGGAGTTGTTGTTGCTCTCTTGTTTTTATAAAAGGGAATTCAAGGTCATTTGCAAAGGGTTCTAAAACTTTGTATTCACTTTTGCAATTGGTATGGAGAATCACACAGATTGGAATTTGGTGTATTACTATTGAATGAATTGTATCATATGGCTATATTTTGAAAGAATTAATGAAAATCTAAGTTCTGGACATGTGTATTACTATTGAATGAATTGTATCATATGGTTCTGAAATGTATCACACAGATTTGAGACTCAAACATGTATAAATAAACAATAAACATCTCTATATCAATAAAAAATATTATGGTTTTTTTTTAATTATGCTATTTTAAATCTGGAAATAGAAAGTTGAAAAATATAATTACAAATCAATATTAAATTCTAATTGCAAAAAGTAATATGCTTTTGTAATATGAATGATGAGATACAGTAATAAGATTAATAAATACCAATCTCTTACTGTTATAGTTGCCATTCATCCTCATCAAATTCAGTGCTTTCTTGATTCCCATCTGTGGTTTCTTCACTCTGAGTCTGAGTCTGCATATCTTCGCTGAACTGTATCTCAATGCTACCAATAGCTTCAGTAGTCCCATTGGCACTTTGGTTTGAAGTGTTGCCCAAACCTCTTCTTTCACATTTGGACCTCTAGATTTGAAGTGCCTTATCGTAAGGAAAAGTGTGGACATCATACCTAGATGTATAGAGCCTCAAGCAATTTTCCAAATTTTTATCTAGTTTGTTTCTTAGCTTTGATTTTAGGAACCCTAAAGCACTGAAAACTCTCTCATCTTCCACCAAACCCAATATCATGGTAAGACATAAATCAACAAGCTTCACATATTCTGGCATTGAATCACGCAAGGTTTTGTTCTCAGCTATATATTTCCAAACACTTGTTACTGATCCCTCTTTGTGGGGGTTATCCATTTTGGCATATTGTTCTTTCATAGTGTATGCAAAATGAGGTAATTGCTCTCGAAGATGAGTTTTGTCTAATATTCCATTTATAGTACTCCATTAAATTCTCTGGAAATGCAAAATTGTTTTACCAAAGTCAGTAGCTTACTTCGATAATCAGATGCACTGTTGAGGCTCCAATAATGAGAAAACACAATAGACATGGCTTCGAGTAGGTTGTCAGGAGGGAATCTACTTCTAATTTGTGAGGAAAGATCATATGCAATTTTCTTCACAGAAGTAGTTACATTTTCAACAATCTTGTCGAAATCTTCCTTTGTAACTCTTGCTAGTTTCTTCCTGGGGCACTTTCCTGGTTCCTTGGGGTCAATCGTGGCATAGAAGTGCATTGGTATCTCAACTCCCCGTATATTGGCACATACCTCCCTGTCTGCACCGATTTGT
Organism: Cryptomeria japonica; assembly: GCF_030272615.1. Classification (NCBI taxonomy): domain Eukaryota; kingdom Viridiplantae; phylum Streptophyta; class Pinopsida; order Cupressales; family Cupressaceae; genus Cryptomeria; species Cryptomeria japonica. Next base: position 531,822,079 of record NC_081415.1, read on the forward strand.
AAAAAGTTATCAGGATTGTTCAAAGCTATGAGTGTCCGCCACATAACAAATTTTTCATCAGATAGTGTTGGTTGACTTCGATAGAGATTGTCGAGGGTCAGACATGTCATCTTACGCAGCGTAGCATATTTTGCAATATACAGAGCTCTTTTTAGGGCAGCCTTCATAATATTCCTCATTTCCTCTAGCATGGGCAGAAGCGCTGCTAAAGTTAAGAGTGTCTCTAAATTACTTAACCTGCCAAGAAGTTCTAGAAATTTTGGTTAATCTGATCTGTCACGAGTTGTGTGAAATAGTCCAATCAAGGATGGATATTCTAAAAGCACTCGATGCACTGGACCATCCAAAGAGATCCATTTGGTATCATTATCCTTGAGAAGCTTGTTCCCATCAGTTAATCCATCAGCAAAGTTTTGAAATTCCATAAATTGCTTGGGACTTCAAAAGAAGTGTGAGTAGAGCTCTCTGATTAAAATTTCAATTTTTTTAACCGAAGCAAACTTGCTCACAATTCCAAAAGCTAGATTCATTCTGTGAGCCATGCAATGAATTGCAGTAATGTATGGTGCAAATGAAGTTTCAATCTTTGTACAAAGTCCGTTCCTGTGACCTTGCATTACTGAAGCTCCATCTGCTCCAACACAAACCAATTTTTTGGCTACCGTCATGTCATCCATACCTCCATATTCAATTAAACTTCTCTTTACTAGTTGAAATAAATTTTCCGCTGTCACACTCTCCTTCATTTTAGCAACAGATAGTAGATGAGGTTGGTGGGTATGATTCTCTACAGTATAAACATGCATGCATACCTATGAAGTATTGTCTACTACAGTAACTTCGTCTAAAGAAAATGCAATGAAGTTTGACTCTCTTATTTTTTCTTGTACATCTTCTTTTTCAACCTCAGCAAGACAACTTGCCCATTCCCATCCATTGTTTACTAACCAGTGTCTATTAGGATAGTTAGGAACATTCAAAAAGGGTAATAAACGACTAATTGATGGGAAATCAGTCATAGCACGCCCTCTGCTCAAAATATGAAAAACAATGCTTAACTGAACAACTTTTCCCAGATGTTCTATTTGCATTGCTTTTCCAAAAACAGCTTCAATAGAACCTTTAACTTTAGCAGGCTTCATCTATAATTTCTCATGAAAATAATACTCTTCGGCATTCCTCACATGCTTACATTCATCCTTTGTTTTCCATCTTATCACTGATTTTTCAACCCTGTCTATCATTTGTTTTTCATAAACTTTACCCATATGCTTTTCTATGGTGTCAAATTTTAGCTGCAACCTTATTTCCTTGTTATGTTTCCAAGTGCAAATCTTACACCTGCATTCTATTGGAGGCTCGCCTTCAATTGGATTCTTGACTGGTTCAATGAATGGATACTTTGATGCCCAATTAATTTGAAAATTCCTCACTAACATATCCCACTCTCGATCCTTTTTTGATTGTGGTTCACCCTTTTTTGATATGGCTTTTCTTTTCCCCTTCTGTGCATTATCATCAATGGCATTATCACCCAAGTTGATTATATCATTCCGACTAACTTGGGTATCTACCAAATAATCTTCTTCAAGATCATCCTGATCTGAGATATCAGGTTCGTCGCCGTCTTCAACATGCGATGCAGGTGGCAAATTTTTACTTGTACTTGTGATGATGTACGTTCCTGATTTTCACATCCAATGCCAAAGTATGAAGACAACGTTCTACTTTTTGTTGGCCTCTCCTAGCCTTCCCCACATTTAGGTTTCCTACCCCTCTTCCTGTTCGACGTCTCAAATGAAATAAAGGCTGCCAAAAAAATATCAATTTGCTAAAGAAGCAATAATAGGCTATAATGTATAATATACCACTTCAAAAATATGTTCGCTCACCTTTAGGCTTTAGGTCACTAGCAGTCGCCAATACAGTCAACGACTCAACAACAATGATTTTCCTTGGTCAGAAACTTTGCTATTGATCAGAATTCGGAGCCTAGAACCCACCAGATTGTGTTGAGATAGATCTGATCTTTGCATGTATTTATACAAATCCTTATATGGTGAATTCCGCGGGAATTTTATATGGTATACAAATATTTGGCGAATCTCGCGTAACTATAACACAACTTATGTAATTTTTGAGGTGATTATAGGTCGTCCAAATACGACTTATGTAATTTTTGAGGCGATTATAGGTCATCCAAATATGACTTATGTAATTTTCGAGGCGATTATAGGTCGTCCAAATAATAGCCGAATACAATATAGTTGGCGAAAGTTGGGGTGAATGGAGACACGTGTCGGCAAGATGTCAGGCAAATTGGGTCCCCCTAGCTAACAAATCTTCACATGCCTATAGGTGGATTAAGGTCATCTATTAAGGCAACCTCGGAGAGTGTAGGCGAAACAATTAAATTTACCGTGTGTCCACCATATATTGTATTGGCGAAATCATTGCATAGAAACATTTATTTGCATAAAACATATGGCGATTGGGCCATGACTTTGACGGAAATTGATAATGTTCTGGCGACATGGCCACCCCCAGACGGTACAAAATATTCTCCATTTCTGACATGGCTGACGTGAAAAATTCACCATTGACGAATATTCGCCACTAAAGTAAACGCTGGATAAACTAGGAAAGTATCTCCTCAAAATTTTTAGCTTCTAAAAATGCAACAACTACTGGGGATGGCTTAAACAACACGCACTAAGCTTTGACTACTTAGGTGTGTTGTGGGCCCATTGCTTCCTCTAACTTTCATTCTTGTCCATTTCCGTTGGAAAAATAAGCACCGTTAGCATTTCCGTAGCTCTTGTGGGTCCCTCTAACCTATCTTGTTCCCTTACCTGTCATTTCTATCCCCATTAATCTTGTCCAAAGTTTAATTTTTCAAACTCTTTTTTCTCGCCCTAAGTTTAAAGTGTCATCGGGAGGCAGTTGCACTATTCACTAGTCTCCAGCCTGATCAGTTTACAATTTCCAGTGTAATAGCAACCATTGCAAAAATGGGAGCATTGAAAAGGGCTTTAGGTGTCCATAATGTTAGGATTTAAAGTGAATTTAGAAGAGCAAAAATCTAAACAATGAATTCACAAACAAAGACAAATGAGACACACAATTTATCGTGGTTTGACAGATTGCCTACATCCACACTTAAAGTAGGGGAGTCAATTTTATTGATGACCAATTCTGGTTTGTTCATACACAGCTGCAAGCAGCTTCATAATACACATAACAAATGAAATTCAACCAGCTATTAAAGAGCTTACAAATAGAAGATGAAGAGCCAAAGGTTTTGGTGGTAAAATGGAAGGAGTCTATTGGAATTCACTTTGAACAATCTCCCACTTGAAGGCCAATGAACTGCTGCAACAACCAGATTCCCCCACTCAGTCTTGCTATCAGATATTGGAAAGGCTGAGAGAAGCTCGGTAGAAATCAAACTTCTCCTACTTAACAAATTTAGTGAGCACATCAGTTGGATTCTTTTCGGTATGAATTTTATCTACATGGAACTTTCCTTCTTCGACCATGTGATGAACATAATGACTGCAAACATCAACATGTTTTGACTGAGGCTAAGATGTCTGATGCTTAGTCATAAAGATGGTACTGCTATTATCACAAAATAAGGCAAAATCTAATTGCTTCAAACCCAACTCGTTGAACAAGAGTTGCAACCATACCATCTCCTTTGCTCCCTCAAAAAGAGCTATGTATTAAGCCTCTACAATCGATTGAGCAACTGTATGTTGTAATTTAGAAGCCCAAATAATCACTGCCCCAACAAATGTGAAAGCATAACTTGAAGTAGACTTTCTTTTGTCTAAATCTCTAGAAAAATCAGAATCAGTAAGCCCTTGCAAGTGTGCCTTGCCCTTCCCAAACCATAAACAAAGATTTGAAGTACCCTTGAGATACCGCAAAATATACTTGACTACCTCCCAATTTGATTTTCCCAGATTAGACATAAATCTGTTCACCACTCCCACAACATGAGCAATACCCGGATGAGTAGACACTATAGTGTACATAAGACTTCCAACTGTAGATTTGTATGGAATTTTGTCCATAAACTCCTTATCTTCTTGTGTTTTTGGACACAATTGAGAAGACAACTAAAAATGAGAGGCTAAGGGGATGCATACAGACTTAGCATCCACCATACCAAATCTGTCCAATACTTTTTTAATGTAGTCTTGCTGAGATAGTTTTATTTCTCTCTTTTTCCTATCTCTAAAATTGGCCATCCCAAGAATTTTCTTTGCTGCCCCTAAATCTTTCATGGCAAACTCGTTAGCTAAGTGATTTTTAAGCTTACAAACAATCTTCATGCTTGTTCCCGCCACTAGCATATCATCCACATAAATGAGAAGTATGACAAATTCACCATTAGGAAGCCTTTTAAATATATACAAGGATAAGACTCACAGTGAGTAAACTTGTGATCAACCATAAATTTGTCAAATTTAAGATACCACTAGCGTGGGGCTTGCTTAAGCCCATACAAACTCTATTTTAATCTACAATAGAGATATTCGTAACCCTTTTTAATAAATCCTTTAGGCTGATGCATAAACAATTCCTCATTAAGGTTGCCATGGAGAAATGTCATCTTCACATCCAGCTGTTCAAGTTCAAGATCCTAGGCTGCAACCAATCCCATTACTGCTTGGATGGTAGTAATTTTGACTATTGGTGAGAAAATTTCTTTAAAATCGAGGTCTTGCTACTGAGCATATCCCTTGACAACTAGTCTTTCTCGAAATATTTTGTGACCACCAACTTCATCTTTCAATTTATACACCCACTTGTTTCGTAATGCCTTTTTGTCAGGCGAATGTGACACCAAATCCCATGTCTGATTTCTCAATAGTGCATCCATTTCTTCACATATTGCAGTGTGCCAATTATCACAATCTGCAATTTACAAGCTTCTTTATATGTTGTAGACTCTATTTGATCAGAGATTAACAAAGTAGGCTCAACTTCTTCACAAAATAATAAGTCATAGTTAGAGAACTTTACAAGAGGTCGCCTCTATTTGGTAGATTTTTGCAATTGACTCTCTGTTGGAGTAGTGGAATCATTCAATTTATGTGTTCTCTATTTATGCAAATCAGTGTTGCTTACATTTGATGATTGATGCCCATGGTGGATTTCACTTTTTGTAGAGCAATCAAAGGCATGTGGATTCTTGTCCATGCTGTGTGAAGGCAGGTCACAGGAGTAAGGACTTGTAGAAGCATCCTCCACGGCCAATGTGTGTCGATGGTGCTGGGAGCAAAGACCATGTGAATGGTCTTCCATGAGACCATCACCATCGGTAGCAAAGACTTGTTGTGGCGGTGAACCCGTGGGAGTCTCTGAACCCAAGAGAGAGTGAGGCGATGAGCCCATGTATGTGGAGTGGAGGCTTGCACGTTGTGGGATGGAAGTGCCATGAGACCGTGTTAAAAATGCCTTCTCCAATAGTCTTCCTGCAAGCTCATGTTGGCTATGATATGTTCTTTGATCCCCCTGTTCCACGGTGTGCTATTTCAAATGACAATGAGAAGTCATGATAAATGATTTCTTCTTCATCATTCTTAGTCTAAGAATTATATTTAACCGTGGTAGATAACATAGAGGCTCCCATTGGATGAGAGATCTCAGGCAGAGAACTGGTAGATGTAGAATAATCTTGAAACAAAGATAGAGGAATATACTCTTTATCTGGTTTATGTGAACCTTGCAACGCAGGGAAGGCAGTCTCATGAAAAATTACATCCCTATTGCAAGCAATTTTCCTGTGAATTGGATCCCACAATGTGAAACCAAATTTCTCTTCGCCATACCCAACAAAAATACACTTCTATGACTTGGGATCCAATTTGGTTTGTTTCTCCTTGGGTATATGTGAGAAGGCTTCACATCCAAAAACATGAAGATACAAGTATGAAATCCTCTTCCCTTGCCATTCCTCTTATGGAATACCAAAGTCTAATTTAGATGAGGGACTTTGGTTGATCAAATATACTACTGGGTTACAAGCCTCTGCCCAAAATTCCTTGCCTAGACCTGCATTTGATAACATACATCTTGCCTTTTCAAGGATTGTCCTATTCATCCTCTCGACTGCACCATTTTCTTGAAGAGTGAAAGGAACAACCTTAATTCTTCTAATCCCATTATCAAAATAAAAATCATCAAATTCATGTGAACAAAATTCTCCACCATTATTTGTTTGTAGACACTTAATCTTATGCCGAATTTGATTTTCAACTAAAGATTTAAAAATTTTAAATTTTAAAAAAACTTCAAATTTCTTAGAGAGTATATAAATCCATACTTTCCTTGTACAATCATCAAGAAAGGTGACAAAATAGTTAGCTCCTCCAATGGAGGTTACCTCGGTAGGCCCAAAAACATCCGAGTATATAAGCTCCAGTGGTGTTGTCTTCGTATCACGCCCACCTTTCAAAAAAATGACTCTCTTTTGTTTTTCATAAAGACAATTTGTTCACAAAAGGCTAAGTTGACAAGTTTGAGGCTCAAAAGCTGATTTCTTGTGTTCATAACATGGAGCCCTTTCTTGCTAATATGCCCAAGCCTTTGATGCCAAAGGTCCGCTTTGCTGTCCTCAATCAGCATTGCAGCTCCCACTTCACCATGAGTCTTAAATATATATAGACTATCCAATTTATTATCATTTGCAATCAACATGGTACCATGAGTTACCTTCCAAGTATTCAGAAGAAAATTTACATTAAGACCTTGATCAAAGAGCTATCCAATGGATATCAAATTCTGCTTCAATTGTGGGACATGATGAACATCTTTGAGTAGCCATGTTTTACCACCTTCTAATGGCACCAACACATCACCCTTGCCTGTAATTTCACAAGATTTTTTATCTCCTAAGAAAATATTTCCAAAATGACCTTCTTTGTAGTTAATGAATGCTTCAAGACATGAGGTAGCATGATGGGAGGCACCGGAATCAAGTACCCATGAATCCAGAGTGGTGTCGATTGTTGAAAGGATTGGCACACTATCATCTTTTTCAAAAACTGTATTTGCTTCGCTGTCCCGCACCTTCTCTTGTGCCCTTGTGTAGTTTCTACAATCCTTCTTTACATGACCAGCTTTGCCACAAAACCAACAATGACCATTTTTGTTTCTAGACTTTGATCTCCTTGCTGATTTTGAATGTCTATGATAATTATTTCTGCCTCTATTATGGCTCCTACCTCTATTTTTCAGTGCTTACCACCGTTAAGGCTTCACCGGATGAAGGTTCTTCATTCTTTCTTCTCAAATCCTCGCTGAGAAGAGTAGTTGATACATCATTATAAACTAACTTATTTTTATCGGATATTGATGTGTTAACTGTTGTTAGAATGCCATCCCAACTTCTTGGCAAAGAACATAATAAAAGAACAACCTTGCTCTCATCATCTTGTGTCATCCCCACCGAAGTTGCTTGACTAATCAATGCATTAAATTCATTGATGAGATTTGCCATAGCGCAACCTTCCTTCATCTTAAGCTTGTACAACCACTTCATGATAAACACTTTATTGGCAACTGACTCCATTTCATACATGGCTGTGAGTTTATCCCATACATCTTTCGTTGTTGCTTCACCCGTGACATTGAAGATAACATTGTTGGACAGCGAGAGAAAAATTGTTTCTCTTGCCTTCTTGTCTAATTTTTCTTATTCTTCATCAGCCATCGTAGTTGGCTTCTTTTCTTTCCCTTCAAGTGCAAATGAAAGGTCTTGCTTTATCAGCAAAGACTCCATCTGCACCTTCCATAACCCAAAGTTATGACCGGAAAACTTCTCTATCTTCGCTTCTTCCATGATTCAGGAATTTCAACCACCGAAATATTAATAGCGATCTAACCTCGCTCTGATACCAATTGTTAGGATTTAAAGCAAATTTAGAAGAGCATAAATCTGAACAATGAATTCACAAACAAAGACAAATGAGACACACCATTTATCGAGGTTCGATAGATTGCCTACATCCACACTTAAAGCAAGGGAATCAATTTTATTGATGACCAATTCTAGTTTGTTCATACATAGCTGCAAGCAGCTTTAGAATACACACAACAAATGATATTCAACCAGCACTTAAAGAGCTTACAAACAAAAGATGAAGAGCCAAAGGTTTTGGCGGTAAAATGGAAGGAGTCCGTTGGACTTCACTTCCAACATGTAAAAGAATAAATGATAGGCAACTTTCATCTGTTATAGATGGAAATGGTCTGGTAGACATGCATTCAAAATGGGGAAGCATAGACAAGGGTTGTGAGCTATTTGACCGAATAACTCAAAAAAAAAATGGTTTCATGGAATGTTGTGATTGCAGGATATGCAGAAATGGATTTGTTGAAAAGAATTAAACCAAATGAGAGATTTGGAGTAGCATATGGGCATACATTGAAGCACTAAGGATGGAGGAATTTTATCAGGTGTTTTAGTTGTTACTACTCTTGGTAGACGTGTATGCAACAAATGAAAGCATAGATAAGGAATGTTGAACTGTTCAACAAAATGCCTCATAGAAATCCATCAATTGTCAGGTATCTTGAATAGGAACAATATGAATTTTGCAAGAATGTTTTAAAAACCTTCAAATTGTTATGAAAAATAAATAAAATATTCCTTTATTCTAATATCAAATGTTACATTTGATATACATTTTAAAGTGGTGGAGATGGCAGAAAACAGTTAAATAGTTTAATTGTGCAGAAACTACCTCTCTAATTGTCTACCCCAATCAATGTAATATATTTACTAACAATGTAATACATTATACTAACAATCCCCCCCTCTTACATTGTTCTTTATAAATGTTTATCCAGAAAGCCCCCCTTATGCCTTACATAATAAAAATTGCTGATTATAGAATATATATAGACACATTTTATGAAAAAAATATTTGAAGAAACAAATTATGAATCAAGTTTAGCTCCATCAAGCTATCTCGTAACCCTCAGAAAGGTGTAGCCTCTATCAGATATCCCAAATTATTCAGCAACAATCCATACTGAGCCCTCTAGCCACATGGCTTCATCAAGTTGCCTGATAACCCTCGGAAGGGTATAATTCTTGAACACAACCTTGAGTACTACTGGACAACCATCCATATTGAGCTTTTCACCAAACCCCTTACCTGTCTCCAAAAACAAACTTCACAATACATATATCCTCAAATATGCCAGCAACAACAAGGAATAAACAAGAAACCAAAAAACCAAAAATGCTTCTCAAGCAAAACACCATCTCAAAGCGAGAAGCTAACATGAGATGATGGAAATCGTCCATCCTCCTGTGCCACCAGCCTTCAATGAAGTGAAGACTTATAGCACTTCTCCAGAATCACTAAGAGAATCATAAAAAATTACTTGATCATTTGATGAATCCCCATTCTCAATATAATCTTGAAATGTTTTCTTCATTGATTTTGTCTTTGAACTTTCCTTTAATAACTTCTCTAGCTCGACTTTTACACGACCAAGCTCTATGACCTTTTTTCTTACAATAGAAACATTTTATATCTTCATTACTTGTGCTTGATATTTTATTATGGTTTTGAACATATAATGCATTTTCCTGTTGAGAAACACCTTGTAAATCTTCTGCATCTGTTCTCTTTTCTTCTACTAAAAGAGCTTAAATCATACTTCTAAACTCTAGGAGATTATTTGGCTGAGTGTAAAAATAATATTATTGTATTTTGCAGGTAAGTTGTTTAACAAGATAGCCTTAACATCTTCATCATTTAATGGAGCCTTAACTTCTGCTAATTGTCTGATAAGAGATCTCAAACTACTTATATGACTTGACATTTTGACTCCATTGTCCATTTTGAACCTAAACAATTGAAGTTTTAGAGAGAATTTTGCATTTAATGCCTTTTCTCCAAACAATTTATTGAGATTATCTCAAATATCTGCTGATGATGTATCCAAATCTATATGATGTAATTCTGAATTGGAAAGAGAAAGACCAATAATAGCTTTGTCTTTATCATCTTTGTTCTCCCACTCTAATAATTTAGATGCATCCGTAGTTTTCGTTTCTTTTCCACTCACTATTCCCCATAAATATTTATTCATTAATTGCATCTGAATTTTTATTTTCCAAGTATGAAAATTAAAACCAAAATATTTATCTAGTGTATCAACCACAATCTCCATAATGAAATATCCCTTTTATTTTTCAATAATTACTTCACTAAAATTTTAATATTTGTTTCTAAGCCCTAATTTCCCCTTCCAAATTAAAGAAAGAGGGAACTACAATCAATTTACATACACAAAGATTGCTTGGAATGTCACAACATAAACACAAAGATTGTTTGTTGTTCTCTCACACCATATTCACAGGCACATAAACATATGCACAACTTCAAATACTCATTGCATATTCATAGGCGTTCAAGGAGACCGCTCTGATACGAGTTGTTATGAAAAATACATAAAATATTCCTTTATTCCAATATCAAATATTACATTTGATATGCATTTTATAAAGTAGTGGAGACGACATCTAAAGAAGTTAAATAGTTTAACCGTGTAGAAACTACCTCTTTAACTATCTACCCTAATCAATGTAATACATTTACTAACAATGTAATACATTATACTAACATGAATGCCTTTTAAATCTTAGAAATAATGAAGCATTTCTGTTTTAAAAAAATAAAAATAAAAACAACATTTAGATTGATGTTTTCTAGATTTCATGCAATTAAAAAACAACATTACAGTTGAGGGTTCTTTATTCGGTGCCTTTTCTATATATATTCCCAAATAATTTTTTATGCATGTGTGCATATGTAGACTGCGTATACCACTGGACATATATGATCACTTATATTTATTTTGATAATGTACAAATGTGTATATGTAGACTGTTGACAATGGATATATGTACATGTACATATGCATCTAGACATTTACAGAAATATGCCATAATGAATTGTTTTCTTGCAAGTCCTAAAAAAAACCATAATAATCATACATACAAAAATGTTATTGCTGTGTACTTTTAAATCATCTTTTAGTTGATATTAATAATCCAACACAAACTATTCACAATTGGATATATACACATGTACATACACATTTGGATATTTAAAGACATACATTATAATCAATTGGTTTATTTGAAATATAAATTAAAATGAAAGTAAATGCATAATAAGCATATATAAAAAAGGATTCCATGTATTATTAAATGAGTTGTAATTCATGATCTATAGAGGTATCAATAATCTAATAGTATCTGATATTAAAATTGGAAAAGAACATGAATTTTCCATAAGATAGACAATAATTTGACAATATTGTTGAAGTAATGAGGATAACAACTCAGTAGTTAATTAATCAATTATTAATTACTTGGGTCCATTATTATTTTTTTACACTTAAGATATACTTAGGAGTGTTTTTATATTATTAGATCAAGCTAATTATAGATCAAGTTGTCTCCAATTATGTGATTAAGACACTTGTTATGCATTGATTTAATCCTCTCCTAGGGTTTTCATCTAGAGTTTTTTCTTTATGCTTTTATAAGAATTAATTGTTTTCATTGCAATCTATCCAGTTCATTTAGAGATTAATCTCAATATCACATTCCTATTGGATCAATCTCTCTCAAGGTTGCACATCATCAATCATAACTTTTTCTCTTTAAATATAATCGATGTTTTGGTTGCAGATGGTTCTTGGAGTTGTGGAGATAGTTATCAACTCCAAAAGAGATAAGATCATGAGATTCCATCAGGCCATAAATTTTGTTGATGTTGAATAAAGATTTCACAAGAAACCAATACAATTAGATGTCTTGGATTGAACCCACATTAAAAGGTGTTCTTGCCTTTAATTTCAAAGCAATTGGGGCCACCATTAAGAAGTTAAGAATACACCTACAATAATTTATTCCTTCCTTATTTTCAGTTTACTTTATAATCAACAGACAATAATTCACAATACCTCTATAAGAGATTGATAACGCTAGCTATCATGCTATATGTTAAGAGATTTTCTTGCTTTTAATTTCATAGCAATTGGGCCACCACTAAGAATTTAAGAACACACCTACAATAACTCATTCCTTATTTTTAGTTTACTCTACAAGAAACAAACAATAATTCCCAATTAGCCTTTAAGACATTGACAATGCTAGCTATGATGCTCTTCTACATTGTTGTGTCCTAAAACCACTACTCCATAATCCTATAACTCTTCTAACCTTCAAGTATAAGGCTTGTCTCCAAGAGCTAAAAAAAATGCGGTTCATCAACAAACTAAAGAGGGTTAAAGCCTCATTAACAAGAGTGGATAACCTCTCTTTCACTTTCGGGTTAGCTTAAACCAAACAAAGTCCTCTTAAAGACATCCTTAGCAAGATAAATGGTGCTAAAAGTAGTAAAAGAAGCAAAATTTGCAATTGTACCTAATGTAAGTTTGACAAGAAAGATTGTCACTAGGATGAAATCTAACGAACTAAATAAAATATTAAATATAATTAATAAGGGGAAACTAATAAGGTTTGTTAATGGTATTTTTCTATTAAATATGTGTTTATTTAAGGAGTGTGATTGTATCACTTGCTTCAAGGATTGGTGTGTATCCAATGGGCAACAAAGCCACAGTTTATCAGAGGAATAACAATGAAATTAAAGCATACAAGGATTGATTTAACCACAAAATGCATCAAATGAGAAGTAATGAATAATAGGACATAATTGTCTAACACCACACTAAATAAGTTAAAAATCTTAGTTATCCACATAATTTTCATACTTAGATATCTAAATTGAATTGTACGAATCAATATGCCATGGAAAAATGACAATTAAAAATCTTGTATTTTATTAGAATGTTATCATATTATCAAATAATCAAATTCATGCTAGCAAGTGTGGTAACAGAAATACAAATAGTAATGGAGACATTCACTATATAATTTGCATACATGCATTTTATTCTTCACATGGTCAATGAATCCAAAGCCTTTCTACAATTGTACAAGGCATGAGTTGAAGCACTAGGCAATATTTCACACCTACATAGCCTCTAGATGCCACTAGTAGAAGCATTTTGAGAGATTGGTTCTACTAGAATTTAACTAAAAATCTACATAAGAAATTTCTTGTGTTTCCCATTCAAAAATGTTGAATAGATCTACAGCCATATGTACCAATGAAAACCATTACCAAACTGATAATAATCTGATCTTAAATAGAAAACAAAAACCAGTAGGAGCTTCCACAAAATCTCTCCTTGAAATTGGTCTTCTTCCCTAGAAACTTGCTTCTCCTCCTTGATTTCTTTAAAAGGCCTTCTCTAAAATCAACAATAGGATATTTTAAATGATTTGTTGCTTCCAAAACCAAGAGGGCAGCATATTATCACTTTAGAAATTGCATTTAATGTCATTAGATGCCTTGCTAACTCCACCTCTAAACCTACCAATAATATCTATCAACAAGACCTCCTCCACTCACCAAGGCCTCCAAAATAGAAAGAGACCTAAAACTCACTCTTGGCACCAATTTGAATAGCTAACATTTAGGATGGAAATATGAGTGGTCACAAATGACATCTCCTATAATATTACACCCAAAAAAGAATATTCTAGGTTTGAAGTAGAATATGCCAGATTCAAAATTGAATCACGTTGTCAAACTTGCCCTCAAACTATGGCCACAATATTTACTAAATATTGGACTTTTATTAGTAATATAGTCATCCTACAACTTTATTCAACTTTATTAACCACTACGCGGAAGCCAGTGCTGCCCACATTGGGCTACACATTGCCAAAAGAGAGAGGTTTACTAAAGTGTGGCTGGAGTTTGACTCGCTAAACATTGTCAACTGCTGGAGTGGTTGCACGGATCCTAGCTGGACAATTGCCAGCTTGATCAAGGACTGCTGAAATATAATTAATGAACTAACAGATTTCAAAATCTTGCACATATACCGAGAAGGTAATAAGGCAACAGATCTACTAGCCAATCTGGCGGTGGGATATGTGGCAACCAACTGGTGGAGTAGCAGGGATGTTTTCCCCAAAAATATGTGTGATCTGGCACGTAATGATTACTGAATTAATCAATGATCCCTCATCATGACATAATTGAGTTGATAGGGAAATGACTCTTTCTGGTTTTCCCTAATCAAAAATCTAGAAACCTCCTCGGTGACTGGATTTCCTATCTCATTGTGTGGTTTTTCTGCTATTGTTTGGATATCCTTTGGCTGTGGCCCATTTTCTATGATTGGTTGGTGATAGTGAGCTCCTTCTCCTATTATTTGGCGACCAAGAACATAATGGGAGGCGATAAGAACAAACAAGAGCCCTCTACTTGCAAGAATTGGAAAAAGAATAAAGATGTCTCACAAGAAGTCATAGATGGTGGTTTCTTCCCCTACCTGGACCGGATTCATGGCCCCTTTGCTTTGATTATAGAGGCCTTTTTTAACGGATGGAAAAAAGGGAGTCTTAGGGCTTACGGTGCCGATTATCAAATTGATGAAACTTTGGTGGAGACGGTCACTCATCTGGCTACGAATGGAAGAAGGTTTTACAGGGATAGAAAAACTGGGGAGGAGGATTTGTCGAGTTTCTTTGACAAAGACAAGGAGCACTCCAGAGTCACCAAGATGGTCGATGGCGACTATAAAAAAAAAGATCTCATGGCCCCATGGGCTGACATGACAGAGTGTATAATGAGGTATATCACCCTCGATGGCAGGTATGCAAGCATCTTCTCCTACCATTTCACTATCCTAAATCATTTTCGGCATGGTAAAATTATCTTTGTTCCCTACTATCTAGCCTCCTCCCTTGAGAATAGCTTGGAAAAGCAACTGGAAAACCCTAACAACCCTATTCTTCATGAGGGACTTATTTTCCTTATCATGGAACACACTTAATCCATTGAAGTTGTGCCCCCGTTGGTTGAGATTGGCCTACAGACGAAGGTCCAAGATGTCTTTGACTTGGAGATGGACCTGGATGATAGTGGGGTTCCTATTGATGACCCTGAATACGAACCTGCGGATGAAAAGGAAAAGATGGTCACTCTTGAGATGCTCAGCAACAAGAATCACCCCAGATGGGCGGTTAGCAAATACAAAACCAACAACAAGCTGATCTTCAAGGCCAAACCCCTCACCAAAAAGAAAAAGCTAGCGAGGAAGGATCACAGCCCGAAGATTATGGACCAAGGGATTAATCTAGACATCCCTATCAATGTCCAAAAAGAAAATCAGGGGAAGGATGGTAGCCCGATGAATCTTGTCATGGAAGCCACCAGAAGCCAGGAGTGCTGCTAGAAGTGGTTCGAGCGCAAAATTGAAACCCTGAAAATGGGGGTTAAAGAAATAATTGACATTTTCACTGCTTTCCCTGAACCCAGCAAGCTAGAGAAACTCATGATCATGACTCAAAAACTCTCTCTAAATATTGAGGTAATGAAATGTAACCATGAACAAAGGATTGATAAGGTGGAATAATCCATGGTTGGGATTAAGAAAAATCTCAAGAACCTGGTCGACATTAGTAAAGAAGCCATGAAAAACAACATTGAGGGGCTTGAAAAGATTAATGACATGGTTGCTGATTATAGATCCTATCACATTGACCCGGTGAAAGATCTTCGAGGAGATGATATGGCTGCTAGAGACAACAAAACCACTGGACCCAGTTCCAGAACTAGGAGTAGAAGCAACAACAAGGGTACCTCCAGATTCATCATGGAGGAGCTTGAGGAAATCAACATGATTTCCATCCAAAAGAACAAGGATCTGGTGCTCTCGCTTAACTGAGAGCTTTTTTTCTTTGGCTTATTTGTCTACATTTCTTTTGTTTGTTTTTCTGTTCGGGGTTGCTCTCCTGTTTTGTTGTTTTTTCTTGCCGGTTTGGCTGTTGGCCGACTTTTGTAAAACTTTAGGTTTCGGGTCCTTGTAAAACCCGTTTATCCTTATCAAAAAACAAAAACCTTTGAAAAATTATATTAAAATATTTTTGGTGATGTAGGTTTGCCCTTACACCATCCAAATTTCCCCTATCAATTTCTTTTGCTTTTTCCAACACATTCTTCTGTGTTCTAGAAAAAATGTCAAATGTAAATATATGAGCATACTATTTAGATGAGGTGGAAGAGCCTCTTTAATTTATAGTGGTCAATTAAAATTGGGGTAGATAGCTAGAGGCTGGCACAACATGAGGAATAAGTGTTAAAAAAAGTATCGTTGATGATGATTGCAAATTTATATAATGAAATAAGAAATTATGAATTATTAAAATTTTTCAAATCATAAATTTATATTCCTTAAATTTGTAATAGAATTCACTCTTTAACACTTGAGTCTTAATCCTTATTTTAAATTATATATTTTGTAATTTTTTTGCACTTGTAAATAGGATTTCTCCTTTATTTCACCTATTACACAAATCATAAGATATGTTAAGATACATTCTTCAAGCGTTTAAGAGATTTGTAAGATACTTGATAGCATGCTTGGGCAAAAAAGAAAGGCATTGATAGTAGTGATCCTACTTTAAGATTTGATAAGGAGAATATTAGGCCCATTGTGATACAATGATGGAATATTGTGAACACCACACTTCATATGACAGCCTATGATCTAACTCTCAAATAATATGTAGGAAGGATTGGGAAAGTGCATTCATCTCATGGGGAAGAAGTGAAAGAAAGGCTTATGAATTCCCTATGAAAAATGTATACTAATGAGGAGTCAACTCTATTGACACATCGACTAGCCTTCCTCATTCTTTGTAATCCAGCTTAAATAAACTAAGGTAATGATGGATAAAATCATGCATTAGCATATGATGATACTATTAAATGGTGAATTTCAAATGGGTAGGATGCACTTGAGCTGAGGGTGCTTGCGTTTAGCCTCCTTTCGCAAGTTGCCAATTAATTTTTTGCAAAAAAGAATTGGTCCATATGTAAATTCATTCAATCAATCAAGAGGAACAACCTTTACCTTTGATTGATCGAAGAAGTTGGTGATCGCTCACAATGTCTTGCAACTAAAATATCAAGAGATTTAAGTAATGCTAGACTCTCATGATACGTTAGGATGTTAATTCTTCAAATAGTATATAGGTTGCTGAAAAAGCACAAAAAATGATTGGTTGGCATTCTAATGGAAAAATAAACTTCTCATAGTAGGAGTGACTCAAAATTAAACTCAAATTCTAATTCAATCCAACTAGATGTTGGTTATGGATAACTGCATATTTTCTATATTTTATCATTTGCAGTTAAAATTTGTAGCCTTTATACATTTGTTATAGTTTTTATATAATATATGCTCATTCATAACAACAAGAATAACTTTATTTATTTATTTGTCAAATCTCCTGTAAAATATCAATTCAATTCTAATATTTTGTAATTAAATTATATAATATCTATGATGAATGACTTATTCATATTATCATATAAATATTAAAAATATTTTTGTATTTCAAAATAATCTATATTTTAAAAATATTAATCTATTATCACCCCTTACAAATTACCTCAAAAAATTCTCCTAGAAACACATCTCTGCTCCTCTATTGTCCTTAGTTTTGAAATTTTGATGGAGCATATTCTTCAACTTATCAACCTAGTCTAATTTATTTTGATACTTTGAAAGTTTTTCATGATCACATCTTTTTATTTTAATGCAAGCCTAGATAATTCAAGCTAATAATTATTTATTAGTATTTATGTTCTTAACTTAAACTCTCCCCTGCATTTAAATTTTTTTTATTTCGAGCTATGCCCAAGAATAACTTCAATCTAGACCTGCCAATGGCATTTTATTGAAAGTTTCTAAAGCATTTTCAACAAAATCGAATTTCTTCATATCCTGTAAACATGGCGTTCCATAAGAACATATTTCTTTGAGGCATTCCGTGAAATAGTTCGCGTGCCTTGTTTAAGCTTACACATTTTGCATATGTCTACCAGGTCAATTGCAGCTACACCACCTGACAAAATTACTCCATTGTTTATCCATGGATGCCCATACCCTATTCCAAAGCTCCCATTTTCGCGCAGGCTGGGGGATGGGGGGATAATTTGAAAGTTAACGGTGAGGTTTATTTGGACGGAACGGATCTGTAATGGAATGTCAATTGAAAGGAATGGGCCCGCAACCACCTAAGCGATCAAGGCTTAGTGTGTGCTGTTTAAGGCTGGCCCAACGACTGGTATCTCTTATTATTATTATCCTGTAAAATTTCCATCGATGTACAGAGAAATTTTGGTAAACGATATCTATCGAGGGACGACAGGTTAGGTTGAAGGGATCAGGTGAAGTGAAGATAATGTGTTTGGAAACCAAAACCATAAACAAAAAATGATACCATCCTACCAAATCTCCATTATAATAAAATCTACTATCCTGACTAGTTTTGAAGACCGATGACAACAGATTTGGAAAGCAGGTAAACCGAATATCTATGCAATTGAATGGGGCTTATATATCGTATATATAGTCATGCTGAACTACACACATTCATATCAGTTCATTCCTCCTGCTCTCAATTCGGCTCATTCTGCTTGACAGAAGAATTTGGACAAGATTATGGCACGGAAGACTAACGAGCTTCTTTTTCTGATGCTTCTCATTGTGTGGGGTAGTTATGTGACTGCGACTAGACAATTACTAACAGATATCCCAGAAGCAGAAGAAGAAGGGTCTTCAAGTTCAAAGACTATCACTTTCTTCATGCACCACATAACGGAAGAACCCAACCCCACTGCCAAGCCTGGACTTGGACTTGGAGGACTTCAAGGCAGTGGCAATGCGATCTCTGGCCTGCAAGCCCCCATTGGAAATAACATCAACTTCAATGGCATTGGGAATGGGAATGGTCCTCTCCCATTGACTATTCCAAGTGGAGCTATCAACAATTCTCCTTTCTTTGGCCAGCTGCCTATCTCTTCCACCAACGGAGGAGTGCAGGGCATAGGCTCACTTATTCCTGGCCTTGGCCTTAATGCACCTGGCTTGGGCTTTCAGAACTCCTTTCCCAGCACAAATATTATTAATGGCGGGCTAAATCCTCAGAATCCACTTGGAAGGGAATCGGGTATCCCTCTGAATAATGTGATTGTGATTGAGGATACTCTCACAGAAGGTCCTGATCTCCACTCATCTTCTGTGCTTGGAAAGGGAGAGGGATATTATTATCACTTGCCCAACACTGCTGAAGAGGAAGATCCCAATACAATGTTGCTGGCTTTCACAGCTAAATTTGAAGGTTCTGAATACGGAGGCAGCAGCATAGAATTCTCAGGCAAAGACAACATTGCATTGGCACAGAGGGAGGTTGCAGTAGTAGGTGGGAGCGGGGTGTTCCATGACGCTCAAGGTCATGCTCTCATCGAGACAGTTTCGGACACAGTGGATGAGACAGTGCTCAAATTCACAGTCACACTTACCTATTAATAAACCCATCAATCCCTTGTATCCCGCTCTTCCCATGCTTTTTCTCCTCCACTAGTCTTTCTTTTTCATCCAGTTTAGTGATTTTGTGAATTGTACAACTTGGGTGTGTTGTGAGTGAATCCCAAACTCAATAAAAACTCTTCATTTGTTATTTAAGAAATGTAATTTCGATCTTGTCTCTGTTATAGGTACATACTTAATCTGACCTACACGGTGCGCATTGGTAGATGACAATCCATTCTAATTTATCAGTTATCAATCCTCCCCATTTTGAAAATTGTGTTGGATGTAGTAAATAACATTTACAAGAAGTTTTCATATGGCACGGTATGGATTAGATTCTAAAATACTGACTTTTAATATGCAAAAAAGTTTATATTTTTCAAAAGCTTTGGAGGTGTAGGTGTCTAGCATTTAAAAATATAGTTCTATGTGTTAAATATGATTTTCTTAAAGAGATTTTTTTGAAAAAGATTTAGTATATGGTGTTTAATAAAAAATAAATAAATTATAATGAGTATTTATATTTCATAGATTTAGGGAAATGGTGAAAGAACTACTTTTTAAATAAATTCAAGGATGTGACAAGCTCTATTGATCTCAAATCCTAATCATGAAGAAGTCTATATTAATCATTTAGCATTGTGGGAATTAAAATTAGTATTTACTGGTAGGTGTCCATTATAAATATATATAAATTATATATTTTAAAAAAATTATCCAAGATTTCAAATTTGGAAGAGTAGAAAGTGCATTTTCCTTTTATTTTCATCTTAATGTAACATTTCTTTTTGGATCACACAAATTAGGCTATGTGAAATAGAAATACATTAGGTATGTATGACATATACGACTTCTAAAACATGGTAATATTTTAGTTATGAAGGATTGGCCTAGAAATTTCAATTAATGATTAGAGCTAGCTCCAAATTATAATTCTTTTGTGTGCTAGAAAAAATTCTAATATCTGATAATCTATGCAAAGGCGGTTTCAGAGTGCCTCTATATTGCTTTGTATGTGAAAAAGGTGGAAAATAGTAAAATATTTACTTTTTATTGTCTTTTAACCTTAAAGTTATTATACAAAACAACTAATAAGATGAGACTCATGTGGATAATTCTAAGATAATAAAAAAATAGCTCTAAGATTACTAGTCACATGAATCAAAAGAGATTAAACATGGTTTTCCATATAAATTTATTTTGCATGATGTGGCTAGAATAAAATTCTAGAATTTTTAGATAAAACCTTCTTTCCTTGATAGAAGTTGGTTAAGAATATGTAGTGCTATTAAAGAGTTTTCTTGACTCTAGTTGATTAAGGTTAAGTCTTCATTATCCATATTTGAATTAAAAGTGATCAAAGAGATGTTTTCAAATCCTTGTTTGATTTCAGGGATAAGTGACAATATATTAAGAAAATAACAAAATTATATAGAGATAGAAGCTCCTAAGGTGATTTATGTTCCCCTCATTCATTAATTTATCCTAAATTAAACATTGATTTGATAGCTTATGAAAAATCAAGAATAGAAAGTTGGCTTTCATTATTAAGGACTCATTAAATCTCTTGAAATATGGAGGTTCTTTATTTTTAGGTTTTTTTTTCAAAAATGAAAATGTTGAATCAGAAGCCCTTATTTAAAGCTCAGGAGTGAAAATATTATTAAATCCATATGAATCTATGGTTTTGATAAACTTTAATGATGAGAGAAAGAGTCTATAATTTGTGTGTTAGAGATTTATGTTTTTAATCTCTATAGTAAGAACAAGGTCGTATATGAGTTATAGCTAGTTTAATGTTTTGTTAGGGAGACTACTAGTTTATTGATGGTGAATATTAGACAAGTTGTTTAGAGAGGGTGATGATCTACATCTAGCTCCTATTATGCATTCAAATAGGTGCCTTCATTTATTATCTTGGCATAGCATTTCATCTTAATAGAAACCTATGAGTGACTAGTTTTAAACATGAAGGCACTGAACATGTGATGCTATAGCACTTTGTTATCAGGCACTGAACAGTATTTCTGAGTCTTGGTTACAGTGAACGAATATTTATCTGCATCAATTACCAATTTCATTTAGATTTTTTTCCTTCCAATTCTAAGAGTGTTGCATACGTTCTCCACGTCCAAAGTTTAAATTTAGAGTGTTTTAACTTTTCATAAGACATCAGAGCATGACAATAGCTTTCTTCATGGGTGATTAGTACCACTGACTACCCCACCTAAGCTATTGATCCACAATAGTGTTGCTTTCAAGTTTAGGTTTTCAGCCATGATCTACATAGCATGTGGGCATTTATGCTTGGGAATTCATCAATTGATAGGACCATGAGAGGTAGTGTACACTAGTTTTGGATAACTCAAAGGAAGAGGAGGGAGTGGAGCTTTCATTTTCAGGATATCTATCACCTGTCTTATGCTCAGCCTTGCTTTGGGATCCAGATGAGAGCACAACAATCCCACTAATAATACGCTCTCCATCTCCTCACCATTGAAATTTCCATCCAGCTTTGCATCTGTGGCTTCCAAAATCTTGCCCTTTCCATGCAAGTCCCAAACCCATTCGACTAATCTCCAATTATGATCATCCAGGCTCCGGTCCATAGCCCTCCTTCCGCAGGCAATTTCTAGGCACGCAGCCCCAAAATTGAAGACATCTGATTCTAAGCTTGCTTTTCTGGTAACCACACATTCAGGTGCAAGATACCCAAATGTGCCTGCCAGCATTGTTGTGTCCGAGACTGCACGCTCACGTTCCACCACTCTTGCCAGCTCTAAATCCCCCAACTTTCCTATGAATTTTCCATCCAACATTACATTGCTAGCCTTTATATCTCTGTGCACAACACGTTGATCCCATTCTTCATGAAGATATAGAAGAGCAGAGGCTATGTCACAAGCAATACTGTATCTCAGGTCAAATCACTCCTATTCTTCTCCCCAAATAAATATTTGTCTAGACTTCCGTTTGGCTGAAATTCGTAGACAAGAAGCAGGCAGCCCTTTTCATGGCACCATCCGTGGAGCTGCACAAGGTTCCGATGCCTCAGTTTAGAGAATATACTCACTTCTGAAATATATTCCTTTTGCCCTTGTTTGGAGACTTGCGATATTCTTTTACTGCCACAGTCTCCTTTGATGGAGACAAGATGCCTCTGTAGACTTGTCCCTCCTTTTCCAAGCATTTGATCATTGTTGAAGTTCTTCGTTGCAGCACGAAAGACAGAGTAGGAGAACTTACGCGGGCCTTGAGAAAAGTGTTTGTCCAACTCTTTGGTTTTCAAATTGTTGGGGTTACCATGCCGCCACCGGGCTAAGAGCAGTGCCAAACCGACCACTGCAACAAAGGGTATAATTAACAAGAGACTAACATTTCTTTTGTTATTTCTCTGGAACGGTTGAATTTTGGGCTGTGTGTCGATTTCCCATGGGTATTGAGAAGAAAAGTCCCAATAGTAGACGTTGTGAGACTCCTTTGAACCGAACACGGTGGAAGTGGAGAAGCCAATCTTGACATTCTAAGGAAGAAACTGACTGAGGTCTATGTCATAAGACAAGATTGGTGTTATGGGTTTTCCATATAACATATCCATTGCGCTAAAAAAAAATAGTTGGAGTTTCTTTGCTACCCCGTCGCTGACAGAGATATTCATCTTGGAAACAACGCTATTCACATTGATTCCCACATGATTGTTATCCATGTCGAAAGAGATATTAATATTTTAGGAGCATTGTTATGTCCGTACGCTTACCATTCTTTTGTTTGTTTACTGTTCTTTTTCGAGTCTCACGTTTATTTTCATCTTCTTGCCCTGTTTTTTATGTTTTAAAATCATTTCTATGTTCGCTTTCAATTGTTCAACAGTCAGTTTATTTATTTTTTGAAGTCTTATTCAATTTGTGGATGGAAAAAGTATTATACAAACAAATCTATAAAGTTCTTGTAAATTTAATATTTTATTTGATTTTTTAATATTGTTTTTTAAAAGATTAAAAAATAATATTCTAGTTGATATATTTGTATTTTTTATGATAACTTTTAAAGTTCACATTTCTTAAAATTTAAGAAAAAGAGAGCCAATAAAAAAGTGTTGTAGATAAATATTAAAATTATTGTTAAAATTTTAGAGATAAAAAAATTAAAACAATTTTTTAATGTTTTCTTATTATATTGTAAATCATTTGTGTAATTTTTTTTTGTATGTTTTGACGAAATCTATTGATATGTTTTATGAGGCATTCAACACAAATTGGGTTGCTCTTGTAATTTTTAATTAATATTTCAAAATTTTCACTTAAGCATTTTTTTATTTTATTCTTTGTATGTTAATCTAGATCATTGAGTCCATGCCAAATGCCAACTTACATATATTGTTGAAAGCAAATTTCTTGAAGATGTCCTTCATATCCAATGGAGTCTCGCCCAACTAGTTGGTAGTAGGAGGGAATTGGTGAACTTGCTTTGATCATTCTCTCTACTGAAGTCGCACAAAGAGATGATGGTGAACTCATAAACTATGAGTGACCTCTACAATTTCTAGGGTAGGCCATCCGTATTAAAAATTATGTTTTCAAGTAGATCGTGCAAGATGATTCTAAAATAGTTGCCATTGGGATAATTATCCAAATAGGTCTTAAGTAGGTGCTCCACATTGCAACATTGCTCCTAGGGTGACAAACCTAGATAGAGATCTTATTACAACTTTCCTTATCACCATAAAAACTTATGGTCAATTAAAAAAAAGGGTTACAATTTTTTCAAGGAACCAAGAACCTACCAAAACGATATTAGTACTATCTTCAATTATTTGAAAAGAGAATAAGAAAATAATATTGGTTACTATAACCACCCAATTATTAATTCTCCAATTTTAGGACCCAACTTATATAATTATGTTCAAATATTGAAAAAGAGAATAAGAAAAAATGTTGGTTATTACAACCACCCAAATATTAAGTCTCTATCATAGTTTTCATTGAGGAGACAAATATAGAAGCTGACGGAATCACCAGTGAAGTAGCCAACTAGTACCTTCAATCTCTGCAAAAGAAAGTGGATAAAGAAGATTTTACTCCAAACGATTTGAGGCCTGCAACACTTATAGAGTACATTATCATGTTGGGAAACCGATAAAGCCCATTTTTTAAATGTATTCTAAGTCTAAATTTCTTATTTAAGATGTTGATTTTGTTATTATTTTATTGATCAATATTTAATATATATATTTTTAATGTTTTCACATGCACACATTCAATATGTAAATATAATGGACAAAGAAGGAAGAGAGTTAACCAAAGTAAGGTATATCTTAGATGATACACGTCCCTCAATTGTGACATACTCACGTGAATCACATCTATTTTTTGAAATCTTTTTAAGAAAGGTTTAAGGGATATACATGAATTAACCAATGCATGAAAACATGAATGAAGACACATAAAGGTGTATGACATGGAATGATGTTCAAACAAGGCACAAACGTACAATTCAATTTCCTAGCAAGCTCTTCTCACAATGCTAATGATCCAATACAACTTGACCAAATTTTTAAACATCAAATATTTATAATCCAAGCATACAATTTTAAATCTCAAGGCCTAAACTAAACACTTCATAATTTAGAAACACATTTTGTAGAGATTTTCATATTACTATGACAAGAATTTTAAAATTTCCAAGAAAATCAAGAAACCAACAATACTTAGGACAACCCAACTTAAGTTAATCTAGGGACTTCTCTCATGAAGTAAAATTTATGTAATGTTTACATATCTTGTACCTATTGTGGACCAGTCCATAATGTAAAATTAAAAAAAAACTTCATGAAAAGGAGGGTGAAGATAAGACCCTTACCTTCAATTGCACACACCACAAAGAGAAGGGGTGTCATTTAACCTCCGTATAAAATTGTTTGTGACCTCTTCTCACCATGTTCATGCCATAAAGGTAGAGTAGGGGAATCCCTCACATGAATGAAAAAGGGGAGGAAATAAATAAAGAGATGATAGAAAGGGAAGAAGAGTGCAAGAACTTGAATCATAATGCCCCAAATTTCTCAACTTGGAGCAACCATATCAATCCATAACAAGATAGACGGGGAAAACAATAGGTATAGGGTTTGCAACAAGATTCTAATGCTAAAACCAACTACAACCCCCTAATTTAATCCTTAAATAGGCTCTTTTTGTTTTTCTTTTTTGATTCACTTTCCTTTCTTCCAAAATAATTTAGAATTTTATCCTAGATGTCACCTTAGGAATTATATAGAATGTCTCCACAATGAAAGAAAAATGCTACAACTATTCATCTTAATTGTGCATCACAATAACAAAAAAAGAAAAGTCTATTCTATACTAAATTATATCCATTTTATAATTAATCTAGTAAAAGAAAATTATGGTAATTAATTATACACTATGTCAAATTATGATAAGCTCTAATAAAAAGTGTTCATAGTGAAATTTTTTTTTTCAGTCAATCCACAAACTCTTAGTTACATTAAATTTATAAAAATCTTAAGTATGTATTCAACAACCACACTTACTCCATTGAAAGAAAAAAGCTCAAATAGCTCTTGCAAAGATAATATATAAACATTTCCTTTAAGATTTGTATCCTCCAATATATTATTTACACCTAAGAAGATTTTGGTGGACAAGAGAAAGGATAAGTCTAGATATTGTGGAAATTGATAACATACATTTTTTTGTATGTCGTCTAATTTTAACAATTGTGAAAATGTATCTTAGCAAGGTTATAATCAAAGTTACACATAGGGTTAGGGCTAGGGCTAGATTAAAATTTGGATTACATTTAGAATTGGGGTTAGCTTTACAATTAGAGTTATGATAAACTTTAGAGTTAGGGTTAGAATTAGGAGTAGTGTTAGAATTAGCATGATAATTACAATTAGAGTTAAATTTAGAATCGAGGTATAATTAGAACTAGTGTTAGGATGAAGGTTATTTAGGGTTGAATTAGAGAAGAAAGAGAGAGAAAAGAGTGTTACAAACCAATCAACCAATTATATTTATTTTTTTAATACTGAATGTGACAACAACTTCTTCATCTCAAAAAGTTCATCTATCTATATCTTACTATCGGCATAACCCTTGAACCCCTTTTGATGAAAGTGCTAATAGACAAGTTTAGAAAGGCTGTTTAGACATATGAGTGAACCTAACCAACCTTTAGAGATACGTCAAAGAGAAAGTGGGTAGTGAAAGAAGAGGCAGAGTTATTTGATAAAGGAATTGCTTTCTTGTAAGTTACCCACCCCCAGTCTGTGCCTTCAGTATTTGGGAATGGTGTGAGAGAAATGTATGTGGTGTTCCATGTAGCAAGATATCAGTCGAGAAAGGGTTAGTGAAGTTAAGTTCACTCCACCCATCTGCTCGCAATGGGAATGTACCACAAAAGAGGAAGAAGAAGATGAAGAATGAAAAGAATTTTGCCATTATGTGATGTGTTGTAGAGACGTGATCTAGAGAACATTAGAAAAGTGCTTGAAGCTTTATAATAATTTTATCGCATTCCTGCATAGTTTCCCAGGCCATTTTCGTTGGTCGTTATTTCCAAATAATTAGCATGGTTTTATTACCTGTCATGGACCTTATCATCAAGACTCATAGAACATTGGTATTAATTGTCTCAGGTGCGCAAAGGCCTATAGACAACCAACCCAGACTACACCTTCTCGTACCTATTTGGATCAGAACTCAATGTTGCCTAAAAATCAATACTAGGAATTGTTGCCAATGTGGAATCCAAATGAATGCGAAAATAAGTAGTCGGATGCAATGCACTAACTCAATATGCACAAGAACACAAAAGATGGTGGGCGAACACGCATGCTTTTCTATTATGTAAAACTAGTATTACAAAATCAAAAGCTAAGTGTGTTGTGTTAAGAAACACTAGTCGCCGCATTCTCTGAGCTAACAAAGTGCTTAGATAGACTTATTGCAAAGAAACCACTCAGAGCTTCCAGCTCAGTTTGTAGCTCCACAATCAGGCTTCCTCGGTTGGCCTTGCTCACACTTTTGCTTGACTGCGCCTCACTCTGAACTCTTAGATGCCGTTCCTCTTCATCATGCTTCAAATGGCTAAGGCATCCCACCTTATATAGCCAAGCCCACCTACAAATGCATCAGATGGATAAACATTTTCCCTACCATCAATCTTGTAACGACTTGATCACATGACACACAAAGATCAAGCAGAAGAATGATCCATGTGCTTCCAATGATTGGCTCAAAACTCTAAGAAAGTCGGCCCAATATAGGTCCTACTTAAGCATGCGATCTGCCTAGGCAATCCCCCATAACATGCGTCAAATAGGTCTGCACCCATTTGTGGCCACCTAGGTACTTGTTCCACAAAGTTGGCCCCAAATGCATGTGATCCATGTGGATCCCCTTGGATCGATAAGTGCCATCCAAATTTGGTTAAGTGTTCAAGTATGACAATGAACACAGAAAAGACTTCTTGCCAAAAATGAATGCAAAGTTTGGGTCTGTTACATCCTCCCCCACTTAAACTGGTGCAACACTCTCATTGCTGCAACTTCAGACCAAAAGTTACAGAGGGAGTGTTCTATTGCGCTCAAGTTTATGGAGTTGAGTTCCTCTTGCGAAACTCCATGATCTTTTTGTAAGGAAGTAAAGTAGCGGAAACAACTTCCTACACTAACCTTGAGAGGAGGGTAATGCAAAAATTTTCAGATCATTACAACAGTTATAGAAAATAGAAATAGATATAATAACATTCATACCACAACACAATGATTTACGTGGGGAAAACCCTTTCGGGAGAAAAACCCCACCCTCCAAAAGAAGCTCAATATTTTATTCAGCAATCAAAAACAGATTACAACATACTTGCAGAGCAAGCTCTTCGCAGGAGTACCACTAATCAGAGATTCAGAGGCAACTCAATAGCCATAGGACTCTTACACACAACCTCTATCTCACACACCTCATAAATAGGAGATACAATACAAGAAACCGTCAAACGGTATTACAAAACCATGGGATAAAACCACCCAATAAGGTGTAGCCGACCTTATCTCCCTTCTATGACATGTTAAAGCACACATCAACACGTGTCGCTCCCTTTTACAGCTCATTTATGTATTCGATACAAATTATTTTTCCTATTTCAGGAGTACAAACTTCCGGAGGCCATAACTTGAGAACCGGGTGTCCGATTGACGAACCGTTTGAAGCGCCGGAAAGCTCGCGAAGTGCTCTATCACCTCGTAACCCACTTCGCCGGTTACGACCACTTTTCAGGGCATTTCGGAGCCTCTAAAGTCCCCAAAATTAAGTTTAAATATTTTATTGCACCCCTCCAAGATGAAAACTTTAATATCTTCAAAACTAGCTGTGACCTTGCGACGAAACTTTACCGGAATGCTTATCTATCCAACCAGAAGCTTCAGGGAGAGTTTCGCACCATTTCGTGCTCAAATAAAAACTTACTATAAATAGTAACCTCACATAAATGCAAGGTTGAGACACCATTTTTCCCAACACTTTTCCTCATCACGCCAAAGAGTCTCGCCAGCTTGCCAAGAAGTAGACTCATGTGACTCACCCTAAAAAATGATAAGGAATTCTCTATGCACCTTCCTCCCATAGTCCTTGATTCACATAGCCAAGATTTGACCCACTCGCTTCCCTGGACGGTCGATCATATTAGCCACCCCCCTCTCAAGAATGTTGTGAACCAAATCTTCATCATCTGCATTGTGCGCTCTCAGCTGTGACACATGAAAAATTGGGTGCATTCCTAGATTCTCTAGGAGATCCAATTTGTAGGTTACTGGACCCATCTTCTTCACAATGTGGAATGACCCGTCCCACCTACGAACAAGTTAAGTGCTCAACCCCCTTGGTACTTTAAAATGGTAAGGATCCATGCGCAAAAAAACTCTATCACCCACTTGAAATTCCACTTGCCTGCGTTTTTCATGAACATTCTTCTTCATTCGGTCCAATGCCTTGGTGAGATGATAACGAGCTAGGTCAACTCGCTCATTCTAGGTCTGCACAATGTCTTTTGCATCAACATCACCTCCTTGGTATCCATGCATCACTATATGCAGAGTGAGTGACTGATGTGCTGTTGCCAACTTAAATGGTGAGTACTTGGAAGACTCACTCTTCTGCAAATTATAACTCAATTGAGCTGCATCAAGCAACTTCGGCCAATTGGCTTGGTCGGAATCCACAAAATACCTTAGGTAGACTTCCAACACCGCATTGATCCACTCAGTTTGTCCATCTATCTATGCATGATAAGAAGAAATCATCAAAAGTTTGATGCCCAAGAGTTTAAATAATTCGGTCCAAAACTTTGATGTGAACCTAGTATCCCTGTCCAAAATAATGCTCAATGGTATGCCCTAGTACTTAACCAGATTCTTGCAAAAGTACTTGGTCGCTAGCTCAGTTAGACATGGCTATTGGCAAGCAACAAAAATAGCATACTTGCTGAACCAATCCACAATAGCCATAATGCTGGAGAAACCTTCCACATTTGGTAGCTGAGTTATGAGGTCCATAGTCACACTCATCCATGGCGGCATAGGTATTGGCAAAGGTTGGAGCATCCCACCGGTCGCTCATGAATTGACTTATCCTACTGGTAGGTGAGGCAAGTCCTCATATAGAGCTCAACATCATCTCACATCCTCCGCCAGTAGAATTCATGTTCCATAAGTGCCAAAGTCCTCTTCTTCCCTGGGTGGCCCGCCTAGGTTGAATCATGACACTCACGTAACAACTCTCTGCCCAACTCCTTCCATTTTGGAATGTACAAATGGTTCTCTACATAGTAGACCATGCCATCTCGCAGTGAAAACCTCCTAGTCTGGCCAACATGAACTTGAAGAACAATCTGATAGGCTTGAGATTCATTCTCAAGTCCTTTCTTGATCCGATCGAGCACATCTTCAGCCACTGTGACTTGGGTGGAACCTCCTTCCAAGTTCTCTAGTGTGCCCAACTGTGCCTTTCGACAGAGAGCATCTAGAACCACATTATGTCTTCTTGGGTTATACACGAGCTTGAAATTGAAATCTGGAAGGAACTCCTACCACCTTGCTTGCTTCGGGGTGAGTTTGGCCTATGTTTTGAAGTAAGTCAAACTGATATTTTCTGTCTTCACTACAAAAGGCACTCCTAGAAGATAGTGTCGCCAAACTCTAAGGCAATGAACAATGGCTGTCATCTCCTTCACATGGGTAGAATATCTATTCTCCCTGTCGTTATGTTTCCTTGACTCGTATGCAATTGGGTGTCCATGCTGCATCAAAACTCCTTCGATCGCATAGTCAGAAGCATCCATCTAAACCTCAAATGGTTCATCATATCTTGGCAATGCAAGCACAGGTTCCACTATGAGCTTTCTCTCCCACTCCTCAAAAATATGTTGTTGCCACTCACCTCAGATACAACTCTTTTCCTTCTTCAACAAGTCAGTCAAGGGTCTTGCAATCCCAGAGTATCCCGCAACAAACTTCCTGTATAATTCACCAGTCCCAAAAACTATCATACCTCGTGGATATTCCAAAGTGGTTCCCAATCCTGAATCGCTGCAATCTTTTCTGGATCAGGTTGGATCTGACCACGTCCCATGATGTGCCCCAAGCACAGGACCTCCTCCTGTGCAACCCTGGAAGTGCCTACCTCAGATGACACCTGGTTAGTAGATTCTGGCGCATCTTTTCACATGACCTCCCACAAGGAGTGGTTCTCAAAGTATGAACTGTATGCTAGTGGAAAGGTATACTTGGCTAGTGATTTTACGTTGGAGATTGTAGGGAGAGGCAAAATTAAAATTCAATTCCCATATGGTAGAGTAAA
Source organism: Cryptomeria japonica (assembly GCF_030272615.1). Classification (NCBI taxonomy): domain Eukaryota; kingdom Viridiplantae; phylum Streptophyta; class Pinopsida; order Cupressales; family Cupressaceae; genus Cryptomeria; species Cryptomeria japonica. The sequence continues at coordinate 531,853,461 of NC_081415.1, forward strand.
CTTCATGATGTTGGAGTACAAGTTACATTTGTATCTGGTGGTTGGAAGATGACTAGGGGTTCCATTGTATTGGCAAAGGGTGATCATATTGGTACACTGTATAAGTGAAATGTTGATCCTATATGTTGTAATGCAACCTCTATAAAGTGTGTTAAGACAATTTTAATAATGCATAATGCTAATTCAATGGAAGCTAAACTTGTTACTAAGAAAACAATGCTTTGGCATAATAGGTTAGGCCACATAGGTGAAAAAGGTTTACAAGCTTTGAAGAATAAGAACTTGGTCGAAGGTCTGGATGATTGTAGTTTTGAGTTTGATTTCTACAAACACTAAATATATGGAAAACATAACCGTGTTTAGTTTTATTCTAGTTCACATAAATCTTTTGACATTTTGGATTTTATTCACTCTGATGTGTTTGGTCTAGTGGATGTTCCTTTCTGTCTAAGTCTAAGTACTACATATCTTTTGTAGATGATTATTCAAGAAGGGAATTTGTGTACTTTCTTCAAAGTAAATTAGAAGTGTTCAGTCGGTTTAAGGAGTTTAAGAACCTTGTTGAAAATAAGACTGGGAGAAAGATTAAATGTTTAAGAATAGACAATGGTGGTAAATACTGTAGTACAGATTTCGACAAGTACTGTGTTGATCATGGAACTAAGAGACATAAGACTATACCTTATACTCCACAAGAAAATGTGGTATGGAAAGGTATCCTACCCTGGCTTGATACTAGTTCACATTCAGATCAGTGGGTACAGAGGTTTCTCTTAGGACTTTGTCAAGTATGGATTTGTTCAAAGGAGAGATATGCAATCGTTCTAGGATTGAGATAAGCATGGGTGTCTTCCCTAACTGTTCTACTAGGTCGTACTCAACTTTGACCGATGAGGAAGTGGTGGTTTTAGATGGAGCACCTTGCAAGGTAACCTTACCTTGACGAGTTGTGACGTTACATTCAGAGGTAGATTCAGAAGAAGTTCCAATGCCTTTTAGGACAACTTTGGGTCTTTGGGTAGAATTTTCAGGCTCTTTGTCCTTTATCATAATGGTAGAGACATAATTGTCCATCGAAATGTGATTAACAGTTGAATCATAATTATAGGAGGCTTTTGTATAGTTGGCATGCTTATCTATGGCTTTGGCTTTTCCCTTTTCATGTTTAGGGAATGGTTCCTTAAACATCTCATGTTCTTGATTGGATGAATGTCCTTTAATCTCAATGTCACCTCTATCAATAATATCTTGTATAATGTTCTTCAAGTGATGACAATTTCCTATTTTACGCCCCTTTCTCTTATGATATTCTCAGTACTCATCATCATTCCACCAATTTGGTTTGACCTTTGGATCATATGGGGGATTGTCTAGAATTGTTATCATCTTGTTTGCCACAAGCTTCTTGAAAGCTGACTCAAGTGGTTTTCCCAATGGGGTGTACTTCCTTCATGGTTTTGAAGTTGTTTAAGTGTTCACTTGGTTGTTTGTAGAACTTGATCCAGAAGAAATGATTTTGGGTCAGACCATGTTAGCATCAACAACACCATCATTGACTGTGTTCTTGTTCTTGTTCCAAAATCTTGGCTTGTCTTTTCCTTTAAAGTCCTCTTTGTTTTCTTTGAATATTTTGATGACACCTTGCTCAATTAGGAACTTCTCTATCGCTAAGCCTTTCTCAATGACATCCTTAAAGGTGGACAAACAAGATTTTTTCAAGTCATAACCAATGTCTTTGTTGACATTCTGGGTGAACATCTCTACCATTTGTTTTTATAGAATTTTACAAGAGCATCTGTTGGCTAAATTCCTCCATCTTTGTAAACATGATGAAAATGACTCCCCATCCTTTTTCTTGGTGTTGCACACAGTGGTGACTGATATATTTGTCTCTATGTTGTATGGGAAATGTTGGATAAAAGATTCTGCTAGACCACCCCATGACTTAATTCCAGGTGGAAGTTGGGAGAACCATTCCATAGCTTGATCACCTAAGCTTTGTGGGAACAATCTCATCAAGTATGTTTATTCTGCTGCTACCTCAATGCAAGCTATGAAAAAATGTCTTATATGTGCCTTAGGGTCTCGTTTGCCTTTGTACTTATCGAACTTAGGTGTTAAAAAGTGTGTAGGAAATTGAGGCATTGGAATGCTTTTGTGAAATGGATAGGTGCATATCTCTCTCATTGTGTAAGATGGATTTGGTGTATTAATGTCCTCAATTTTCTTTTGTAAGTCCCTTATCTACTATTCCAAATTGTTTTTGGGTGGAGACCAACTTCTTGGACCATATCCCATGCGCGAGCCACCGAGTGGAGGAGGACGATACTGCTTCTATTGATGGTATTGATCATAAACATGTTCATATGTAGGAGGTTTATAATGATACTATGTATAGGAACTAGCTGGTATAGAGTCATAATGAGGAATGGAATATCTTCTTTGTCCATGCATATCATATTCTATAGGCATGTCATGAGTTTGCTCTTGTGTGTTTCCCCCAAATTTGACACAGGGTTTTCTTGTGTCCAAATTTTGAGCATGCCTCTAGATATCCAATTTCTTTTGAGGTTGGTCCTTAGCATTGGTATGCAATTGAGTGTATTTATCTGCATAAGACTTCCATAATGGTCTGTGTAGATGGAGTTGTTCATGAGATGCTCTTTCATGAGTATCATAAGCTTGACCATGTATATTTGGGACCTTAGGTTTTTGAAACAAGGATGATGGTGACTCAGGCATGAAACATGGTCCTCTAGTACCTCCACTATTAGGTCTCCTTTGATCCATGTTGAGTTGAGTTTCTTGCATAGGTCAATTTTCCACTATTTGAGACATGTAAAAACCATGAGGTATTTTAGTTCCACTTTGTGCCATCACTTGTAAGAAATATTGTCTATCTCTTCTCATGATTTCCTCAACCAATCTATGAAAATGGGGATCCATGATGGAGTCTTCCACTTCTGCTGAATGTACGGAAAAGTTATCTATATTGTCAGTGTGTGTATCATTGTTGTTTGTAGTGTCCATGTTCTCAACATTTTGAGTGTTTCTATAAGTGTCCATGTTAGGTAATGTGGTATGATTAGAATTGAAGAAGATATCATTGTCATATTCATAGGCACTCATGTTTGCAGACTCTTGAGCCTCTTTATCTTCTCTCCTAGATTTTTGGGAATGAGTTTCAACCATGAACTAGGTCTTGACCAAGATATGTGAGACTATATGAAAATGGAAAGAGTATGGAAGATCAAGAGTTGAATGGAATGTAAATGAATCTGAGGTGTACTTGCAATGTCCAAAGTGTAAGGCCAAGTATGTATGTAGTAGAGTAGGTGTGACTTCCAAAGAGATGATAGGTCTCTTGATGAGGTAAGTTGACGTTGACTCTAAGTAAGACCAAATGAGACCCAAAGGTGATAGACCTTGATGAGGAACCACTTAGCAAATGTTGTTGTATGTAGTGTGTTGACAAAGTAAGATGAGGACAAGCAAGTGACCTTTTGACTCAAGTTTAGACAAATGTGAATGTAATGCAAGATTTATAGCAATGACGAACTTTATGAGACCCAAAAATAGGCTAAATGCTAGATGAGAACTGGGAGAAATAACCTAGGAAGCTCAATAAGTTTGAAACCCACTACTCTAGTTTCCTGAACTGTAAATTTTTCCAATTTCTGAAATTGCTGTTGTGACCAAATCTGAATTTTTGACTATTTTTCGTGACAAGAGGACACTATATTGATGAAGACTCTATGTTTGCAAGTGTTTAGACTCAAAATAACTCAAAAGATAGTGTGTTGTTTGATGTATAAATGTTTTTTCATACACTTGAAGACACAAAAGACACAATGTAGGTGTTATAGAGCTAGCATCTAACAAAATGTAGTTCTAGGTAATAAATTGGCATGGAGAAGTTAAAGGATCAAAATATACAATTGAATGGGTGTAAGACAATCTATTATATAAAAGAGTTATTTTCTAAATTAATTTGTGGATGTGGCAAATTTTGTTAATCTTGAATTATAATCATGAAGAAGTATTAGCATGATAGGGATAAAGTTAGTAATTATTAGTAAAAGTTAATAATAAATAGATTTAAATTAAATCTATTTAAAAAAAATTATTTAAGATTTCAATATTAGAAGGGTAGAAACTACATCTCTTAAGTTTCATTTCATTATAATTTTTTGAATCACATAGATTAGAGATGTATTAAATATGTATGATATATAATGAAGCTATAAGATTCTAAAAATGAAGAATTTGCTCAGAAATGGTTTAAAAGTGCTAAGAAAAATTACAGATCAAATTGACATTCAGGAGAATAGAAATCCTATCCACTCTTTTGACATACTTTGACAAGACTACCAACATATTCAATATAATTATCATTGAAACCCTTAGCACTGCCGGTGGTTAGGAGGGTGTACGTAATGGCATATCTTGAAAGTTTTTTCTCCTTCCCTCATCTTAGTTTTTGAAGATGCCTTGGTGGGCATGTTTATGGAGGAGGGTGATTCCTTGTCTCTTGTGCATTATCCTCAAGAAGTGTTAGTGGTTATCTCTAGTTCTTAAATTGTTGGTTCTGATGTGGGCTCATGTATTGGTGTCCTTATGGTACAAGTGATGACTGTGAGGAGTCTTTGGACCCTTGGTTGTAGTCTTGGAGAAATGAGGATGTTGTTTCATTGCTAGGTTTTATTTTGGAGGATCTCCATCAAATTGAGTTGGTTGTCCTAGTGGATGAAGGGGCAGCTTCTATGTGGCTTTTGACCATCTATGTGGGGGCTTTTTCTACCCAAATCTTGGATGTTCTTCCATTTTCTCCCCTTGTGCTGATCTTTGTCCTGACAGTTGTTTATTTATTGATGACAATGTTTATGCTAGATGTGGATAATGGGCCATCTTTTGGTGTTGGTCTAAGTAATCTTCAAGTTATGAATGCTATTTTTAAAAAAAAAATTCCTTGAAGTCGTAAGTGAGTAAACCTTTTATCTTTTTGGTGTAAACTACTGCAAGTTTAAATATTAAAACTAGAAGATAAATTTATGTTTAGAAATATCATGATAGTAGAATGATTGTGATTAGTTCTTGAAGATCTATCAATTAATATTTGTTTAACTCTTCAATTTATTAAATATTGTATTAATATCTATTTTAATAAATTTTAAGAAAATCATTAGATTTATATGTATTTCTCAATATTAAATTTTTTTACAAAAATATTATAAATAATTAAATAACTAGTAAGGTATATACCAATATTCATCCCAAATGAGAATATTTAGAATATAATTTAAATATAATTGCCTAAACTATAATATCTTGTTATTTATCTCCTCATTCATAGAGAGGTACTCGTTTAAGGATTTTTATATCATGGCCATAAAGTGTCATTGGGAGGTAGTCACACAGTGCACTATTCAGTAGTCTCCAGCCTGATCAGTTTACATTTGCCAGTGTAATAGTAGCCATTACAAAAATGGGAGCATTGAAAAGGGTTTTAGGTGTCCGTAAAAGCATAAACGATAGGCGACTTTCATCTGTTGTAATTGGAAATGTCTGGTAGACATGCATTTAAAATGTGGAAGCATAGACAAGGGTTGTGAACTGTTTGACTGAACAATTCAAAGAAATGTGGTTTCATGGAATGTCATGATTGCAAGATATGAAGAAAATGGATTTGTTGAAAAGGCTTAAGCCAAATGAGAGCTTTAGAGTAGCATATGGGCATACATCAAAGCACTAAGGATAGAGGAATTTTGTCAGGTGTTTTAGCTACTACTACTCTTGGTAGACGTGTATACAACAAATGAAAGCATAGATAAGGAATGCTGAACTATTCAACAAAATTCCTCATAGAAATCCATCAATTATGAGTTATTTCGAATAGGCACAATGTGAATTTTGCAAGAATGTTTTAAAACCCTTCGAATTGTTATGAAAAATACATAAAACATTCCTTTATTCCAATATCAAATATTTCATTTGATATACATTTTATAAAGTGGTGGAGATGATAAAAAGCAATTAAATAGTTTAACCGTGCATAAAATACCCCTCTAACTGTCTACCCTAACCAATGAAATACCTTTACTAATAATGTAATACATCAATCGCCCCCTATTACATTTTTCTTTATAAATGTTTATCCAGAAACCCCCCCTTAAGCCTTACATAATAAAAATTGTTGATTATAGAATATATATAGACACATTTTGTAAAAGAATTATTTGAAGAAACAAATTATGAATCAATTTTATCTCCATCAAGATGTCTCGTAACCCTTAGAAAGGTGTAGCCTCTATCTGATATTCCAAATTATTCAACAACAATCCATATTGAGCCCTCCAACCACATGGCTTCATCAAGTTGCCTAATAACCCTTAGAAGGTATAATTCTCGAACATAGCCTCGAGTTCTATTGGAAACCCATCCATATTGAAATTTACACCAAAACCCTTACCTGTCTCCAAAAACAAACTTCACAATACATGTATCTTCAAATATGCCAGCAACAACAAGGAATAAACAAGAAACCAAAAAGCCCAAAATGCTTCTCAAGCAAAACACCTTCTCAAAGCAAGAAGCTAACTTGAGATGATGAAAATCCTCCATCCTCTTGTGCCACTAGCCTCCAATAAAGTTAAGACTTATAGCACTTCTCCATAATCACTAAGAGAATCATAAATAATAACTTGATCATTTGATGAATCCCCATTCTCAATATAAGAAAGGTTTTCTTCATTGATTTTGTCTTTTAACTTTCCTTTAAGAACTTCTCTAGCTCGAATTTTACACGACCAAGCTCTGTGACCTTTTTTCTTACAATAGAAACAATTAATGTATTCATTACTTTTCCTTGATCTTTTATTATGGTTTTGAACATATAATGCATTTTCCATTTGAGAAACACTTTCTAAATCTTCTGCACCTATTCTCTTTTCTTCTGTTAAAAGGGTTGAAATCATATCTTCTAAACTCTAAGGGGTTATTTGGCTGAGTGTAAAAATAATATTATTGTATTTTGCAAGCAAGTTGTTTAACAAGATATAGCCTTAGCATCTTGATCATTTCCTGGAGCCTTAACTTCTGCTAATTTTTTGATAAGAGATCTCAAACTACTTATATATGACCTGAGATTTTGACTCCATTTTCCATTTTGAACCTAAACAATTGAAGTTTTAGAGAGAATTTTGAATTTAATGCCTTCTTCCAAACAATTTATTGAGATTATCTCAAATATCTGTTGATTATGTATCCAAATATATATGATGTAATTCTGAATCAGAAAGAGCAAGACCAATAATAGCTTTGGCTTTATCATCTATGTTCTCCCACTCTAATAATTTAGATGCATCTATAGGTTTCATTTATTTTCCACTCACTATTCTCCATATATTTTTATTCATTAATTGCATCTGAATTTTTATTTTCCAAGTATGAAAGTTAAAACCAGAATATTTATCTAGCGTAATAACCACAATCTCCATAATGAAATATCCCTTTTAATTTTTCAGTAATTACTTCACTAAAATTACAATATTTGTTTCTAAGCCCTAACTTCCCCTTACAGATTAAAGAAAGAGGGAACTACAATCAATTTATATACACAAAGATTATTTTCTATTCTCTCATACCATTTTCACAGGCACATAAACATATGCACAAGTTCAGATACTCATTGCATATTCATAGGCATTCAGGGAGACCACTCTAATACTAGTTGTTATAAAAAATACATAAAATATTCCTTTATTCCAATATCAAATATTACATTTGATATGTATTTTATAAAGTGGTGGAGACAACAGAAAGAAGTTAAATATTTTAACCATGCAGAAACTACCTCTCTAACTATCTACCTTAATCAATGTAATTCATTTACTAACAATGTATACATTATACTAACATGAATGTCTTGAAAATCTTAGAAATAACGAAGCATTGCCATTCTAAAAATAACAAAAAAGCAACAACATTTAGATTGATGATTTCTAGATTTCATGCAATTAAAAAAAGCATTGCAGTTGAGGGTTCTTTATTTGGTGCCTTTTCAATATATATTCCTGAATAATTATTTATGCATGCATGCATATGTAGACTGTGTATACCGCTGGACATATATGATCACTAATATTTATTTCGATAATGTACAAATGTATATATATAGACTATTGACAAAGGATATGTGTACATGTACATATACATCTAGACATTTACAGAGATATGGCATAATGAATTCTTTTCTTGCAAGTCTTAAAAAAAATCCATAATAAGCATAAATACAAAAATGTTACTGTTGTGTACTTTTAAATAATCTTTCAACTGATATTAATAATCCAACACAAATTATTCACAATTGGATATATACACATGTACATATACATTTGGATATTTAAAGACATACTTATTAATCAATTGGTTTATTTGAAATATAAATTAAAAAGAAAGTAAAGACATAATAAGCATATAGACAAAAGGATTCCATGTATTATTAAAATGAGTTGTAATTCATGATCTATAGATGTATCAATAATCTAATAGTATCTGATATTAAAATTGGAAAAGAACGTGAATTTTCCATAAGATAGACAAGAGTTTGACAAGATTGTTGGAGTAATGAGGATAACACATTAGTAGTTAATTAATCAATTATTAATTACTTAGGTCCGTTATTTTTGTTTTTACACCTAAGAAAAACTTAGGTGTTTTTTTTATATTATTAGATCAAGATAATTATAGGCCAAGTTGTCTCCAGTTATGTGATTAAGACACTTGTTATGCTCTAATTTAATCCTCTCCTAGGGTTTTCATCTAGATTTTTTTCTTTATGCTTTTATAAGCATTCATTATTTTCATTGCAATCTATCCAATTCATTTACAGATTAATCAAAATATCACATTCTTATTGGATCAATCTCTCTCAAGGTTGCACATCATCAATCATAACTTATTCTCTTCAAATGTAATTGGTGTTTTGGTTGTAGATGGTTCTTGGAGTTGTGGAGATAATTATCAACTCCAAAAGAGATAAGATCATGACATTACATCAAGCCATAAATTTTGTTGATGTTGAATAAAGATTTCCCAAGAAACCAATACAATTAGATGTCTTGGATTGAACCCATATTAAAAGGTCTTCTTGCCTTTAATTTCATAGCAATTGGGGCCACCATCAAGAAGTTAAGAATACACTTACAATAATTCATTCCTTCATTATTTTCAGTTTACTTTATAATCAACAGACAATAATTCACAATACATCTATAAGACATTGATAACACTATCTATTATGCTATATGTTAAGAAATTTTCTTGCTTTTAATTTTATAGCAATTGGGCCACCACTAAGAGGTTAAGAACACACCTACAACAACTCATTCTATATTTTTAGTTTAATCTATAAAAAGAAAACAGTAATTCCCAATTAGCCTTTAAGACATTGACAATACTAGCTATGATGCTCTTCTACATTGTTGTGTCCTAAAACCACTACTCCATAATCCTATAACTCTTCTAACCTTCAAGTATAAGGCTTGTCTTCAAGAGATGAAAAAAAAAGTGGTTTATCAACAAACTAAAGAGGGTTAAAGGCTCATTAACAAGAGTGGATAAACTCTCTTTCACTTTGGGGTTATCTTAAACCAAAGAAAGAGCTCTTAAAGACATCCTTAACAAGATAAATGGTGCTAAAAGTTGTACAAGGTGCAAAAATTGCAATTGTACCCAAAGTAAGTTTGACAAGAAAGATTGTCACTAGGATGAAATCTAACAAACTAAATAAAATATAAAATATAATTAATAAGGGAAAATGAATAAGGTTTGTTAATGATGTTTTTCTATTAAATATTTATTTATTTAAGTAGTTTGATTGTAACACTTGCTTCAAGGATCGGTGTGTATCCAATGGGCAACAAATTCATAGTTTATTAGAGGAATAACAATGAAATTAAAGCATACAAGGATTGATTTAACCATAAAATGCATCAAATGATAAGTAATGAATAATAGGACATAATTGTGTAACAACACACTAAAGAAGTTAAAAATCTTAGTTATCCACATAATTCTCATGTACTTAGATATCTAAATTGAATTGTACGAATCAATATGCCACAAACACATGACAATTAAAAATATTTTAGTTTATTAGAATGTTATCATATTATCAAATGTTCACATTCATGCTAGCAAGTGTGGTAACAAAAATACAAATAGTAATGGACACATTCACTATATAATTTGCACACATTCATTTTATTCTTCACATGGCCAATCAATCCAAAGCCTTTCTACTATTGTGCAAGGCATGAGTTGAAGAACTAGGCAATATTTCACACCAACATAACCTCTAGTTTCCACTAGTAGAAGTATTTTGAGAGATTGGTTCTACTAAAATTTAACTAAAAATCTACATAAGAAATTTCTCATGTTTCCCATTCAAAAATTGTTGAATTGATTTGCAACCATATGTGCCAATAAAAACCATTACCAAATTGATAATAATCTGATCTTAAATAGCAAAAAAAAACCAACAAGAGCTTCCAAAAAATCTGTCCTTGAAATTGGTCTTCTTCCATAGAAACTTGCTTCTCCTCCTTGAGTTCTTTAAAATGCCTTCTCTAAAATTAACAATAGGATATTTTAGACGATTTGCCACTTCAAAAACTAAGAGGGCAGTATATTCTCACTTTATAAAGTGCATTTAGTGTCATTAGATGCCTTGCCAACTCCACCTCTAAACCTACCAATAATATGTATCAACGAGGCCTCCTCCACTCACCAGGACCTCCAAAATAGAAAGAGACCTAAAACTCACTCTTGGCACCAATTTGAATAGCTAACATTTAGGATGGAAGTATGAGCGGTCACAAATGATATCTCCTATAATATTACACCCAAAAAAGAATATTCCAAGTTTGAAGTAGAGTATGCCAGATTCAAAATTGAATCACCTAGTCAAACTTGCCCTCAAACTATGGCCACAATATTTACTAAATATTGGCCTTTTATTAGAAATATATTCATCCTAGAACTTTATTCAATAAAAATATTTGAAAAATTATATTAAAACATTTTTGGTGATGTAGGGTTGCCGTTACACCATCGAAATTTCCCCTATCAATTTCTTTTGCTTTTTCCAACACATTCTTTTGTTCTAGAAAAATTGTCAAAAGTAAATATATGAGCATACTATTTAGATGAGGTGGAAGAGCCTCTTTAATTTATAGTGGTGAATTAAAATTGGGGTAGATAGCTAGAAGTTGGCACAACATGAGGAATAAGTGTAAAAAAAAAATATCGTTGATGATGATTGCAAATTTATATAATGAAATAAGAAATTATGAATTTCATTAATAATTTAAAAAAGCAATCTATTTATTTTTCAAATCATGAATTTATTTTCTTTAAATTTGTACTAGAATTCACTCTTTAACATTTGAATCTTCATCCTTGCTTTAAATTATATTTTTTGTAATTTGTTTGCACTTGTAAATAGGATATCTTCTTTATTTCACCTATTACACAAATCATAAGATATGTTAAGATAAATTGTTCAAGCATTTAAGAGATTTATAAGATACTTGATAGCATGCTTGGGCGAAAAAGAAAGGCATTCATAGTAGTGATCCTACTTTGAGATTTGATAAGGAGAATATTAGGCCCATTGTGATACAATGATGGAATATTGTGAACACCACACTTCATATGACAACCTATGATCTAACTCTCAAATAAAATGTAGGAACAATTGGGAAAGTGCATTCATCTCATGGGGAAGAAGTGAAATAAAGGCTTATGAATTCCCTATGAAAAATGTATACTAATGAGGAGTCAACTCTATTAACACATCAGCTAGCCTTCCTCATTCTTCGTAATCCAACTTAAATAAACTATGGTAACGATGGATTAAATCGTGCATTAGCTTACGTTGATACTATTAAATGGTGAATTTCAAACGGGTAGGATGCACTTGAGTTGAGGGTGCTTGCCTTTAGCCTCCTTTCGCAAGTTGCCAATTATTTTTTTGTAAAAAAGAATGGTCCATATGCAAATTCATTCAATCAATTATGAGGAACAAACTTTACTTCTGATTGATTGAAGAAGTTGGTGATCGCTCACAATGTCTCGCAACTAAAAAATCAAGAGATTTAAGTAATGCTAGACTCTCGCGACACATTAGGATGTTAATTCTTCAAATAATATATAGGTTGCTGAAAAAGCACAAAAACTGATTGGTTGGCATTCTAATGGAAGAAGAAACTTCTCATAGTAGGAGTGACTCAAAATTAAACTCAAATTCTAATTCAATCCAACTAGATGCTGGTTATGGATAATTGCATATTTTCTATATTTTATCATTTGTAGTTAAAATTTGTAGCCTTTATACATTTGTTATAGCTTTTATATAATATATGCTCATTCATAACAATTACTAACTTTTTAAATTTATTTATCAAATCTCCTATAAAATATCAATTCAATTTAATATTTTATAATTAAATTATATAATATCTATGACAAATGGCTTATTCATGTTATCATATAAATATTAAAAATATTCTATATTTTAAAAGTATCAGTCTATTATCATCCCTTTATAAATTACCTCAAAATTTTTTTCCTAGAAACACATCTCTGCTTCCCCTATTGTCCCTAGTTTTGAAATTTTGATGGAGCATATTCTTCAAGTTATCAACCTAGTCTAATTTATTTTGATACTTTAAAATTTTTTCATGATCGCATCTTTTTATTTTAATGCAAGCTTAGATAATTCAAGCTAATAATTATCTATTACTATTTATGTTCTTAACTTAAACTCTCCCCTATATAAATTTTTTATTTTATTTCAAGCTATGCCCAAGAATAACTTCAATCTAGACCTGCCAATGGCATTTTATTTGAAAGTTTCTAAAGCATTTTCAACAAAATCGAATTTCTTCATATCCTGTAAACATGGCGTTCCATAAGAACATATTTCTTTGAGGCATTCCGTGAAATAGTTCGCGTTTAAGCTTACACATTTTGCATATGTCTACCAGGTCAATTGCTGCTACACCACCCGACAAAATTACTCCATTCTTTATCCATGATCCCCATACCCTATTCCAAAGCTCCCATTTTCGCGCAGGCTGGGGGATGGGGGGATAATTTGAAAGTTAACGGTGAGGTTTATTTGGACGGAACAGATCTGTAATGGAATGTCAATTGAAAGGAATGGGCCCGCGACCACCTAAGCGATCAAGGCTTAGTGTGTGCTGTTTAAGGCTGGCCCAACTACTGGGATCTCTTATTATTATTATCCTGTAAAATTTGCATCGATGCACACAGAAATTTTGGGAAACGATATCTATCGAGGGACGACAGGCTAGGTTGAAGGGGTCAGGTGAAGTGAAGATAATGTGTTTGGAAACCAAAACCATAAACAAAAAATGATCCCATCCTACCAAATCTCCATTATAATAAAATCTACTATCGTGACTAGTTTTGAAGACCGATGACAACAGATTTGGAAAGCAGGTAAACCGAATATCCATGCAATTGAATGGGGCTTATATATCGTATATATAGTCATGCTGAACTACACACATTCATATCAGTTCATTCCTCCTGCTCTCATTTCGGCTCATTCTGCTTGACAGAAGAATTTGGACAAGATTATCGCACGGAAGACTAACGAGCTTCTTTTTCTGATGCTTCTCATTGTGTGGGGTAGTTATGTGACTGCGACTAGAAAATTACTAACAGATAGCCCAGAAGCAGAAGAATAAGGGTCTTCAAGTCCAAAGACTATCACTTTCTTCATGCACCACATAACGGAAGGACCCAACCCCACTGCCAAACCTGGACTTGGACTTGGAGGACTTCAAGGCAGTGGCAATGCCATCTCTGGCCTGCAAACCTCCTTTGGAAATAACATCAACTTCAATGGCATTGGGAATGGGAATGGTCCTCTCCCATTGACTATTCCAAGTGGAGCTATCAACAATTCTCCTTTCTTTGGCCAGCTGCCCATCCCTTCCACCAACGGAGGAGTGCAGGGCATAGGCTCACTTATTCCTGGCCTTGGCCTTAATGCACCTGGCTTAGGCTTTCAGAACTCCTTTCCCAGCACAAATATAAGAGCTAGCTCCAAATTATAATTCTTTTGTGTGCTAGAAAAATTCTAATATATGATAATCTATGCAAAGACGGTTTCAAAGTGCCTCTATATTGCTTTGTATGTGAAAAAGGTGAAAAAATAGTAAAATATTTAATTTTTATTGTCTTTTAACCTTAAAGTTATTATACAAAACAACTAATAAGATGAGACTCATGTGGATAATTCTAAGATAAAAAAAAAGTAGCTCTAAGATTACTAGTCACATGAATCAAAAGACATTAAGCACGGTTTTTCATATAAATTTATTTTGCATGATGTGGCTAGAAAGAAATTCTAGAATTTTTAGATAAAACCTTCTTTCCTTGATAGAAGTTGGTTAAGAATATGTAGTTCTATTAAAGAGTTTTCTTGACTCTAGTTGATTAAGGTTAAGTCTTCATTATCTATATTTGAATTAAAAGTGATTCAAGAGGGGTTTTCAAATACTTGTATGCTTTGAGGGAGAAGTGACAATATATTAAGAAAATAACAAAATTATATAGAGATAGAAGCTCTTAAGGTTATTTATGTTCCCCTCATTCATTAATTGATCCCAAATTAAACATTGATTCGATAGCTTATGAAAATTAAAGAATAGAAAGTTGGCTTTCATTATTAAGGACTCATTAAATCTCTTGAAATATGGAGGTTCTTTATTTTTAGGTTTTTTAAAAAAAAAAATGAAAATGTTGAATCAGAAGCCCTTATTATAAGCTTAGGAGTGAAAATATTATTAAATCCATATGAATCTATGGCTGTGATAAAATTTAATGATGACAGAAATAGTCTATAATTTGTGTGTTAGAGAGTTACTTTTTTAAACTCTATAATAAGAAGATGGTCGTATATGAGTTATAGCTAGTTTAATGTTTTGTTAGGGAGACTACTAGTTTATTGATGGAGAATATTAGACAAGTTGTTTCGAGAGGGTGATGATCTACATCTAGCTCCTATTATGCGTTCAAATAGATGCCTTCATTTTTTTCATTGTAATGATGTTAGTTTGTGGTTTGTCAAATGTATATTAGGTGAATCATTTCTTGTGGTAAGGAAGTGCTCCAAGCCTCCAAAGTGACAACAAGAGGCACGTCTTTATTATAAAATTTACCTTTTCATTACAAATACCCCAACAAAGGTTTAAATATCATAGTTATTTCTCTCCTATAAATATTTTAAAATAGATTTTTTTGATATTGGCATAGCATTTCATCTTAATAGAAAACTATGAGTGACTAGTTTTAAACGTGAAGGCACTGAACATGGGATGCTATGGCACTTCGTTATCAGGAACTAAACAGTATTTCTGAGTATTGGTTGCAGTGAACAGAGATTTATCTGTATCAATTACCAATTTAATTTAGATTGTTTTCCCTTCCAATTCTAAAAGTGTTGCATAGGTTCTCCACGTCCAAAGTTTAAATTTAGAGTATTTTAACTTTTAATAAGACATCAGAGCATGACAATAGCTTTCTTCATGGGTGATTAGTACCACTGACTGCCCCACCAAAGCTATTGATCCACAACAGTGCTACTTTCAAGTTTAGGTTTTCAGCCATGATCTACGATATTGGATGAAACAGTGATGTCAAGTAAATCTTATAAATATGGAATGTTGACAAAGTTGGAGTTGACTTTCCATAGTTTATAGAATATTGACCTTCCATCAGACGAAGAGTGGAGCACCCTACAAAAAATGGCATAGAATTCTTAAGAATCATAGTATGTACTGCACAATTTTCTTCTTTTATTCTTAATTTCAAGGTTTTATGTTTTTTCTGTTTGCTATTTTGCTAATCTAGCCTATGAATTCATGATGCACTGGCTAATGGTATTTTGCTAATCCAGCCTATGAATCTATTTTATGAATAGGAAAAAAACAACACTCGCTATTGCTATTTTGCTAATCCAGCCTATGAATCTATGATGCACAGTGCAAAACTTCAGCCAGTAAATTTGTATTCTCAAATTCTCCCTTGCTTTAACATTTACACATTTCTCTATTTCTGATTAGTAGGTTTTAGGCACTGCTATTATCTAGAAATAGAAAGTTGAAAAATATAATTACAAATCAATATTAAATTCTAATTGCAAAAAGTAATATGCTTTTGTAATATGAATGATGAGATACAGTAATAAGATTAATAAATACCAATCTCTTACTGTTATAGTTGCCATTCATCCTCATCAAATTCAGTGCTTTCTTGATTCCTGTCTGTGGTTTCTTCACTCTGAGTCTGAGTCTGCATATCTTCGCTGAACTGTATCTCAATGCTACCAGTAGCTTCAGTATTCCCATTGGCACTTTGGTTTGAAGTGTTGCCCAAACCTCTTCTTTCACATTTGGACCTCCAGATTTGCAGTGCCCTATCGTAAGGAAAAGTGTGGACATCATACCTAGATGTATAGAGCCTCAAGCAATTTTCCAAATTTTTGTCTAGTTTGTTTCTTAGCTTTGATTTTAGGAACCCCAAAGCACTGAAAACTTTCTCATCTTCCACCAAACCCAATATCATGGTAAGACATAAATCAACAAGCTTCACATATTCTAGCATTGAATCACACAAGGTTTTGTTCTCAGCTATATATTTCCAAACCCTTGTTATTGATCCCTCTTTGCGGGGGTTATCCATTTTGGCATATTGTTCTTTCATAGTGTATGCAAAATGAGGTAATTGCTCTCGAAGATGAGTTTTGTCTAATATTCCATTTATAGTACTCCATTAAATTCTCTGGAAATGCAAAATTGTTTTACCAAAGTCAGTAGCTTACTTCGATAATCAGATGCACTGTTGAGGCTCCAATAATGAGGAAACACAATAGACATGGCTTCGAGTAGGTTGTCAGGAGGGAATCTACTTCTAATTTGTGAGGAAAGATCATATGTAATTTTCTTCACAGAAGTAGTTACATTTTCAACAATCTTGTCGAAATATTCCTTTGTAACTCTTGCTAGTTTCTTCCTGGGGCACTTTCCTGGTTCCTCGGGGTCGATCATGGCATAGAAGTGCATTGGTATCTCAACTCCCCATATATTGGCACATACCTCCCTGTCTGCACCGATTTGTAAAAAGTTATTAGGATTGTTCAAAGCTATGAGTGTCCACCACATAACAAATTTTTCATCAGATAGTGTTGGTTGACTTCGATAGAGATTGTCGAGGGTCAGACATGTCATCTTACGCAGCGTAGCATATTCTGCAATATACAGAGCTCTTTTTTGGGCAGCCTTCATAATATTCCTCATTTCCTCTAGCATGGGCAGAAGAGCTGCTAAAGTTAAGAGTGTCTCTAACTTATTTAACCTGCCAAGAAGTTCTGGAAATTTTGGTTAATCTGATTTGTCGCGAGTTGTGTGAAATAGTCCAATCAAGGATGGATATTCTAAAAACACTCAATGCACTGGACCATCCAAAGAGATCCATTTGGTATCATTATCCTTGAGAAGCTTGTTCCCATCAGTTAATCCATTAGCAAAGTTTTGAAATTCCATAAATTGCTTGGGACTTCAAAAGAAGTGTGAGTAGAGCTCTCTGATTAAAATTTCAATTTTTTTAACCGAAGCAAACTTGCTCACAATTCCAAAAGCTAGATTCATTCTATGAGCCATGCAATGAATTGCAGTAATGTATGGTGCAAATGAAGTTTCAATCTTTGTACAAAGTCCGTTCCTGTGACCTTGCATTACTGAAGCTCCATCTGCTCCAACACAAACCAATTTTTTGGCTACCGTCATGTCATCCATACCTCCATATTCAATTAAACTTCTCTTTACTAGTTGAAATAAATTTTCCGCTATCGCACTCTCCTTCATTTTAGCAACAGATAGTAGATGAGGTTGGTGGGTATGATTCTCTACAGTATAAACATGCATGCATACCCATGAAGTATTGTCTACTACAGTAACTTCGTCTAAAGAAAATGCAATGAAGTTTGACTCTCTTATTTTTTCCTGTACATCTTCTTTTTCAACCTCAGCAAGACAACTTGCCCATTCCCATCCATTGTTTACTAACCAGTGTCTATTAGGATAGTTAGGAACTTTCAAAAAGGGTAATAAACGACTAATTGATGGGAAATCAGTCATAGCACGCCCTCTGCTCAAAATATGAAAAACAATGCTTAACTAAACAACTTTTCCCAGATGTTCTATTTGCATTGCTTTTCCAAAAACAGCTTCAATAGAACCTTTAACTTTAGCAGGCTTCGTCTATAATTTCTCATGAAAATAATACTCTTCGGTATTCCTCACATGCTTACATTCATCCTTTGTTTTCCATCTTAACACTGATTTTTGAACCCCGTCTATCATTTGTTTTTCATAAACTTTACCCATATGCTTTTCTATGGTGTCAAATTTTAGCTGCAACCTTATTTCCTTGTTATGTTTGCAAGTGCAAATCTTACACCTGCATTCTATTGGAGGCTCGACTTCAATTGGATTCTTGACTGGTTCAATGAATGGATACTTTGATGCCCAATTAATTTGAAAATTCCTCACTAACATATCCCACTCTCGATCCTTTTTTGATTGTGGTTCACCCTTTTTTGATATGGCTTTTCTTTTCCCCTTCTGTGCATTATCATCAATGGCATTATCACCCAAGTTGATTATATCATTCCGACTAACTTGGGTATCTACCAAATAATCTTCTTCAAGATCATCCTGATCTGAGATATCAGGTTCGTCGCCGTCTTCAACATGCGATGCAGGTGGCAAATTTTTTACTTGTACTTGTGATGATGTACCTTCCTGATTTTCACATCCAATGCCAAAGTATGAAGACAATGTTCTGCTTTTTGTTGGCCTCTCCTTGCCTTCCCCACATTCAGGTTTCCTACCCCTCTTCCTGTTCGACATCTCCAATGAAATTAAGGCTGCCAAAAAAATATCAATTTGCTAAAGAAGCAATAATAGGCTATAATGTATAATATACCACTTCAAAAATATGATCGCTCACCTTTAGGCTTTAGGTCACTAGCAGTCACCAATACAGTCAACGACTCAACAAAAATGATTTTCCTTGGTCTGAAACTTTTCTATTGATCAAAATTCAGAGCCTAGAACCCACCAGATTGTGTTGAGATAGATCTGATCTTTGCATGTATTTATACAAATCCTTATATGGTGAATTCAGCGGGAATTTTATATGGTATACAAATATTTGGCGAATCTCGCGTAACTATAACACAACTTATGTAATTTTTGAGGTGATTATAGGTCGTCCAAATACGACTTATGTAATTTTTGAGGCGATTATAGGTCATCCAAATATGACTTATGTAATTTTCGAGGCGATTATAGGTCGTCCAAATAATAGCCGAATACAATATAGTTGGCGAAAGTTGGGGTGAATGGAGACATGCATCGGCAAGATGTCAGGCAAATTGGGTCCCCCTGGCTAACAAATCTTCACATGCCTATAGGTGGATTAAGGTCATCTATTAAGGCAACCTCAAAGAGTGTAGGTGAAACAATTAAATTTACCGTGTGTCCACCATATATTGTATTGGTGAAATCATTGCATAGAAACATTTATTTGCATAAAACATATGGCGATCGGCCCATGACTTTGATGGAAATTGATAATGTTCTGGCGACATGGCCACCCCCAGACGGTACAAAATATTCACCATTTCTGACATGGCTGATGTGAAAAATTCACCATTGACGAATATTCGCCACTAAAGTAAACTCTGGATAAACTAGGAAAGTATCTCCTCAAAATTTTTAGCTTCTAAAAATGCAACAACTACTCGGGATGGCTTAAACAACACGCACTAAGCTTTGACTACTTAGGTGTGTTGTGGGCCCATTGCTTCCTCTAACTTTCATTCTTGTCCATTTCTGTTGGAAAAATAAGCACCGTTAGCATTTCCGTAGCTCTTGTGGGCCCCTCTAACCTATCTTGTTCCCTTACCTATCATTTCTATCCCCATTAATCTTGTCCAAAGTTTAATTTTTCAAACTCTTTTTTCTCGCCCTAAGTTTAAAGTGTCATCGGGAGGCAGTTGCAGTATTCACTAGTCTCCAGCCTGATCAGTTTACAATTTCCAGTGTAATAGCAACCATTAAAAAAATGGGAGCATTGAAAAGGGTTTTAGGTGTCGATAATGTTAGGATTTAAAGTGAATTTAGAAGAGCAAAAATCTAAAAAATGAATTCACAAACAAAGACAAATGAGACACACAATTTATCGTGGTTTGACAGATTGCCTACATCCACACTTAAAGTAGGGGAATCAATTTTATTGATGACCAATTCTAGTTTGTTCATACACAGCTGCAAGGAGCTTCATAATACACATAACAAATGATATTCAACCAGCTATTAAAGAGCTTACAAATAGAAGATGAAGAGCCAAAGGTTTTGGTGGTAAAATGGAAGGAGTCTATTGGAATTCACTTTGAACAATCTCCCACTTGAAGGCCAATGAACTGCTACAACAAGCAGATTCCCCCACTCAGTCCTGCTATCAGATATTGGAAAGGCTGAGAGAAGCTCGGTAGAAATCAAACTTCTCCTACTTAACAAATTTAGTGAGCACATCAGTTGGATTCTTTTTGGTATGAATTTTATCTACATGAAACTTTCCTTCTTCGACCATGTGATGAACATAATGACTGCAAACATCAACATGTTTTGACTGAGGCTAAGATGTCTGATGCTTAGTCATAAAGATGGTACTACTATTATCACAAAATAAGGCAAAATCTGATTGCTTCAAACCCAACTCGTTGAACAAGAGTTGCAACCATACCATCTCCTTTGCTCCCTCAAAAAGAGCTATGTATTAAGCCTCTACAATCGATTGAGCAACTGTATGTTGTAATTTAGAAGCCCAACTAATCACTGCCCCAACAAATGTGAAAGCATAACCTGAAGTAGACTTTCTTTTGTCTAAATCTCTAGAAAAATCAGAATCAGTAAGCCCTTGCAAGTGTGCCTTGCCCTTCCCAAACCATAAACAAAGATTTGAAGTACCCTTGAGATACCGCAAAATATACTTGACCGCCTCCCAATTTGATTTTCCTAGATTAGACATAAATCTGTTCACCACTCCCACAACATGAGCAATACCCGGATGAGTAGACACTATAGCATACATAAGACTTCCAACTATAGATTTGTATGGAATTTTGTCCATAAACTCCTTATCTTCTTGTGTTTTTGGACACAATTGAGAAGACAACTAAAAATGAGAGGCTAAGGGGATGCATACAGACTTAGCATCCACCATACCAAATCTGTCCAATACTTTTTTAATGTAGTCTTGTTGAGATAGTTTTATTTCTCTCTTTTTCCTATCTCTAAAATTGGCCATCCCAAGAATTTTCTTTGCTGCCCCTGAATCTTTCATGGCAAACTCGTTAGCTAAGTGATTTTTAAGCTTACAAACAATCTTCATGCTTGTTGCCGCCACTAGCATATCATCCACATAAATGAGAAGTATGGCAAATTCGCCATTAGGAAGCCTTTTAAATATATACAAGGATCAGACTCACAGTGAGTAAACTTGTGATCAACCATAAATTTGTCAAATTTAAGATACCACTAGCGTGGGGCTTGCTTAAGCCCATATAAACTCTATTTTAATCTACAATAGAGATATTCCTAACCCTTTTTAATAAATCCTTTAGGCTGATGCATAAACAATTCCTCATTAAGGTTGCCATGGAGAAATGTCATCTTCACATCCAACTGTTCAAGTTCAAGATCCTAGGCTGCAACCAATCCCATTATTGCTTGGATGGTAGTAATTTTGACTATTGGTGAGAAAATTTCTTTAAAATCGAGGTCTTGCTACTAAGCATATCCCTTGACAACTAGTCTTTCTCGAAATATTTTGTGACCACCAGCTTCATCTTTCAATTTATACACCCACTTGTTTCGTGATGCCTTTTTGTCAGGCGAATGTGACACCAAATCCCATGTCTGATTTCTCAATAGTGCATCCATTTCTTCGCATATTGCAGTGTGCCTATTATCACAATCTGCAATTTACAAGCTTCTTTATATGTTGTAGACTCTATTTGATCAGAGATTAACAAAGTAGGCTCAACTTCTTCACAAAATAATAAGTCATAGTTAGAGAACTTTACAAGAGGTCGCCTCTGTTTGGTAGATTTTTGCAATTGACTCTCTGTTGGAGTAGTGGAATCATTCAATTTATGTGTTCTCTATTTATGCAAATCAGTGTTGCTTACATTTGATGATTGATGCCCACGGTGGATTTCACTTTTTGTAGAGCAATTAAAGGCATGTGGATTCTTGTCCATGCTGTGTGAAGGCAGGTCACGGGAGTAAGGACTTGTAGAAACATCCTCCACGGCCAATGTGTGTCGATGGTGCTGGGAGCAGAGACCATGTGAATGGTCTTCCATGAGACCATCACCATTGGTAGCAAAGACTTGTTGTGGCGGTGAACCCGTGGGAGTCTGTGAACCCAGGAGAGAGTGAGGCGATGAGCCCATGTATGTGGAGTGGAGGCTTGCACGTTGTGGGATGGAAGTGCCATGAGACCGTGTTAAAAATGCCTTCTCCAATAGTCTTCCTGCAAGCTCGTGTTGGCTATGATATGTTCTTTGATCCCCCTATTCCACGGTGTGCTATTTCAAATGACAATGAGAAGTCATGATAAATGATTTCTTCTTCATCATTCTTAGTCTAAGAATTATATTTAACCGTGGTAGATAACATAGAGGCTCCCATTGGATGAGAGATCTCAGACAGAGAACTGGTAGATGTAGAATAATATTGAAACAAAGATAGAGGAATATACTCTTTATCTGGTTTATGTGAACCTTGCAACGCAGGGAAGGAAGTCTCATGAAAAATTACATCCCTGTTGCAAGCAATTTTCCTGTGAATTGGATCCCACAATGTAAAACCAAATTTCTCTTCGCCATACCCAACAAAAATACACTTCTATGACTTGGGATCCAATTTGGTTTGTTTCTCCTTGGGTATATGTGAGAAGGCTTCACATCCAAAAACATGAAGATACGAGTATGAAATCCTCTTCCCTTGCCATTCCTCTTCTGGAATACCAAAGTCTAATTTAGATGAGGGACTTCGGTTGATCAAATATACTACTGGGTTACAAGCCTCTGCCCAAAATTCCTTGCCTAGACCTGCATTTGATAACATACATCTTGCCTTTTCAAGGATTGTCCTATTCATCCTCTCGACTGCACCATTTTCTTGAAGAGTGAAAGGAACAACCTGAATTCTTCTAATCCCATTATCAACATAAAAATCATCAAATTCATGTGAACAAAATTCTCCACCATTATTTGTTTGTAGACACTTAATCTTATGCCAAATTTGATTTTCAACTAAAGATTTAAAAATTTTAAATTTAAAAAAAACTTCAAATTTCTTAGAGAGTATATAAATCCATACTTTCCTTGTACAATCATCAAGAAAGGTGACAAAATAGTTAGCTCCTCCAATGGAGGTTACCTCGGTAGGCCCAAAAACATCCGAGTATATAAGCTCTAGTGGTGTTGTCTTCGTATCACGCCCACCTTTCAAAAAACTGACTCTCTTTTGTTTTTCATAAAGACAATTTGTTCACAAAAGGCTAAGTTGACAAGTTTGAGGCTCAAAAGCTGATTTCTTGTGTGCATAACATGGAGCCCTTTCTTGCTAATATGCCCAAGCCTTTGATGCCAAAGGTCCGCTTTGTGTCCTCAATCACCATTGCAGCTCCCACTTCACCATGAGTCTTAAATATATATAGACTACCCAATTTATTATCATTTGCAATCAACATGGTACCATGAGTTACCTTCCAAGTATCTGGAAGAAAATTTACATTAAGACCTTGATCAAAGAGCTATCCAATGGATATCAAATTCTGCTTCAATTGTGGGACATGACGAACATCTTTGAGTAGCCATGTTTTACCACCTTCTAATGGCACCAACACATCACCCTTGCCTGTAATTTCACAAGATTTTTTATCTCCTAAGAAAATATTTCCAAAATGACCTTCTTTGTAGTTAATGAACGCTTCAAGACATGAGGTAGCATGATGGGAGCCACCGGAATCAAGTACCCATGAATCCAGAGTGGTGTCGGTTGTTGAAAAGATTGGCACACTATCATCCTTTTCATAAACTGTATTTGCTTCACTGTCCTGTACCTTCTCTTGTGCCCTTTTGTAGTTTCTACAATCCTTCTTTACATGACCAGCTTTGCCACAAAACCAACAATCACCATTTCTGTTTCTAGACTTTGATCTCCTTGCTGATTTTGAATGTCTATGATAATTATTTCTGCCTCTATTATGGCTCCTACCTCTATTTTCAGTGCTTACCACCGTTAAGGCTTCACCGGATGAAGGTTCTTCATTCTTTCTTCTCAAATCCTCGCTGAGAAGAGTAGCTGCTACATCATTAAAAACTAACTTATTTTTATCGGATATTGATGTGCTAATTGTTGTTACAATGCCATCCCAACTGCTTGGCAAAGAACATAATAAAAGAATAACCTTGCTGTCATAATCTTGTGTCATCCCCACCGAAGTTGCTTGACTAATCAATGTATTAAATTCATTGATGAGATTTGCCATAGCACAACCTTCCTTCATCTTAAGCTTGTACAACCACTTCATGATAAACACTTTATTGGCAACTGACTCCATTTCATACATGGCTGTGAGTTTATCCCATACATCTTTCATTGTTGCTTCACCCGTGACATTGAAGATAACATTGTTGGACAGCGAGAGAAAAATTGTTTCTCTTGCCTTCTTGTCTAATTTTTCTTATTCTTCATCAGCCATCGTAGTTGGCTTCTTTTCTTTCCCTTCAAGTGCAAATGAAAGGTCTTGCTTTATCAGCAAAGACTCCATCTGTACCTTCCATAACCCAAAGTTATGACCGGAAAACTTCTCTATCTTCGCTTCTTCCATGATTCGGGAATTTCAACCACCGAAATATTAATAGCGATCTAACCTCGCTCTGATACCAATTGTTAGGATTTAAAGAAAATTTAGAAGAGCATAAATTTGAACAATGAATTCACAAACAAAGACAAATGAGACACACCATTTATTGAGGTTCGATAGATTGCCTACATCCACACTTAAAGCAAGGGAATCAATTTTATTGATGACCAATTCTGGTTTGTTCATACACAGCTGCAAGCAGCTTTAGAATACACACAACAATTGATATTCAACCAGCTCTTAAAGAGCTTACAAACAAAAGATGAAGAGCCAAAGGTTTTGGCGGTAAAATGGAAGGAGTCCGTTGGACTTCACTTCCAACACGTAAAAGAATAAACGATAGGCAACTTTCATCTGTTATAGATGGAAATGGTCTATTAGACATGCATTCAAAATGGGGAAGCATAGACAAGGGTTGTGAGGTATTTGACCGAATAACTCAAAAAATATGGTTTCATGGAATGTTGTGATTGCAGGATATGCAGAAATGGATTTGTTGAAAAGGATTAAACCAAATGAGAGATTTGGAGTAGCATATGGGCATACATTGAAGCACTAAGGATAGAGGAATTTTATCAGGTGTTGTAGTTGCTACTACTCTTGTTAGATGTGTATGCAACAAATGAAAGCATAGATAAGGAATGTTGAACTGTTCAACAAAATGCCTCATAGAAATCCATCAATTGTCAGGTATCTTGAATAGAAACAATATGAATTTTGCAAGAATGTTTAAAAAACCTTCAAATTGTTATGAAAAATAAATAAAATATTCCTTTATTCTAATATCAAATGTTACATTTGATATACATTTTAAAGTTGTGGAGATGGTAGAAAACAGTTAAATAGTTTAATTGTGCAGAAACTACCTCTCTAATTGTCTACCCCAATCAATGTAATATATTTACTAACAATGTAATACATTATACTAACAATCCCCCCCTCTTACATTGTTCTTTATAAATGTTTATCCAGAAAGCCCCCCTTATGCCTTACATAATAAAAATTGCTGATTACAGAATATATATAGACACATTTTATGAAAAACATATTTGAAGAAACAAATTATGAATCAATTTTAGCTCCATCAAGCTATCTCGTAACCCTCAGAAAGGTGTAGCCTCTATCTGATATCCCAAATTATTCAACAACAATCCATACTGAGCCCTCTAGCCACATGGCTTCATCAAGTTGCCTGATAACCCTCGGAAGGGTATAATTCTTGAACACAACCTTGAGTACTACTAGACAACCATCCATATTGAGCTTTTCACCAAACCCCTTACCTGTCTCCAAAAACAAACTTCACAATACATATATCCTCAAATATGCCAGCAACAACAAGGAATAAACAAGAAACCAAAAAACCAAAAACGCTTCTCAAGCAAAACACCATCTCAAAGCGAGAAGCTAACATGAGATGATGGAAATCGTCCATCCTCCTGTGCCACCAGCCTTCAATGAAGTGAAGACTTATAGCACTTCTCTAGAATCACTAAGAGAATCATAAAAAATTACTTGATCATTTGATGAATCCCCATTCTCAATATAATCTTGAAATGTTTTCTTCATTGATTTTGTCTTTGAACTTTCCTTTAATAACTTCTCTAGCTCGACTTTTACACGACCAAGCTCTATGACCTTTTTTCTTACAATAGAAACATTTTATATCTTCATTACTTGTGCTTGATATTTTAATATGGTTTTAAACATATAATGCATTTTCCTGTTGAGAAACACCTTGTAAATCTTCTGCATCTGTTCTCTTTTCTTCTGCTAAAAGAGCTTAAATCATACTTCTAAACTCTGGGAGATTATTTGGCTGAGTGTAAAAATAATATTATTGTATTTTGCAGGCAAGTTGTTTAACAAGATAGCCTTAGCATCTTCATCATTTAATGGAGCCTTAACTTCTGCTAATTGTCTGATAAGAGATCTCAAACTACTTATGACTTGACATTTTGACTCCATTGTCCATTTTGAACCTAAACAATTGAAGTTTTAGAGAGAATTTTGCATTTAATGCCTTTTCTCCAAACAATTTATTGAGATTATCTCAAATATCTGCTGATGATGTATCCAAATCTATATGATGTAATTCTGAATTGGAAAGAGAAAGACCAATAATAGCTTTGTCTTTATCATCTTTGTTCTCCCACTCTAATAATTTAGATGCATCCGTAGTTTTCGTTTCTTTTCCACTCACCATTCCCCATAAATATTTATTCATTAATTGCATCTGAATTTTTATTTTCCAAGTATGAAAATTAAAACCAAAATATTTATCTAGCGTATCAACCACAATCTCCATAATGAAATATCCCTTTTATTTTTCAGTAATTACTTCACTAAAATTTTAATATTTGTTTCTAAGCCCTAATTTCCCCTTCTAGATTAAAGAAAGAGGGAACTACAATCAATTTACATACACAAAGATTGCTTGGAATGTCACAACATAAACACAAAGATTGTTTGTTGTTCTCTCACACCATATTCACAGGCACATAAACATATGCACAACTTCAAATACTCATTGCATATTCATAGGCATTCAAGGAGACCGCTCTGATACCAGTTGTTATGAAAAATACATAAAATATTCCTTTATTCCAATATCAAATATTACATTTGATATGCATTTTATAAAGTAGTGGAGACGACATCTAAAGAAGTTAAATAGTTTAACCGTGTAGAAACTAACTCTTTAACTATCTACCCTAATCAATGTAATACATTTACTAACAATGTAATACATTATACTAACATGAATGCCTTTAAAATCTTAGAAATAATGAAGCATTTCTGTTTTAAAAAAATAAAAAAAGAAACAACATTTAGATTGATGTTTTCTAGATTTCATGCAATTAAAAAACAACATTACAGTTGAGGGTTCTTTATTCGGTGCCTTTTCTATATATATTCCCAAATAGTTTTTTATGCATGTGTGCATATGTAGACTGCGTATACCACTGGACATATATGATCACTTATATTTATTTTGATAATGTAAAAATGTGTATATGTAGACTGTTGACAATGGATATATGTACATGTACATATGCATCTAGACATTTACAGAAATATGCCATAATGAATTGTTTTCTTGCAAGTCCTAAAAAAAACCATAATAATCATACATACAAAAATGTTATTGCTGTGTACTTTTAAATCATCTTTTAGTTGATATTAATAATCCAACACAAACTATTCACAATTGGATATATACACATGTACATACACATTTGGATATTTAAAGACATACATTATAATCAATTGGTTTATTTGAAATATAAATTAAAATGAAAGTAAATGCATAATAAGCATATATAAAAAAGGATTCCATGTATTATTAAATGAGTTGTAATTCATGATCTATAGAGGTATCAATAATCTAATAGTATTTGATATTAAAATTGGAAAAGAACATGAATTTTCCATAAGATAGACAATAATTTGACAATATTGTTGAAGTAATGAGGATAACAACTCAGTAGTTAATTAATCAATTATTAATTACTTGGGTCCATTATTATTTTTTTACACTTAAGATATACTTAGGAGTGTTTTTATATTATTAGATCAAGCTAATTATAGATCAAGTTGTCTCCAGTTATGTGATTAAGACACTTGTTATGCATTGATTTAATCCTCTCCTAGGGTTTTCATCTAGAGTTTTTTCTTTATGCTTTTATAAGCATTAATTGTTTTCATTGCAATCTATCCAGTTCATTTAGAGATTAATCTCAATATCACATTCCTATTGGATCAATCTCTCTCAAGGTTGCACATCATCAATCATAACTTTTTCTCTTTAAATATAATCGATGTTTTGGTTGCAGATGGTTCTTGGAGTTGTGGAGATAGTTATCAACTCCAAAAGACATAAGATCATGAGATTCCATCAGGCCATAAATTTTGTTGATGTTGAATAAAGATTTCACAAGAAACCAATACAATTAGATGTCTTGGATTGAACCCACATTAAAAGGTGTTCTTGCCTTTAATTTCAAAGCAATTGGGGCCACCATTAAGAAGTTAAGAATACACCTGCAATAATTTATTCCTTCCTTATTTTCAGTTTACTTTATAATCAACAGACAATAATTCACAATACCTCTATAAGAGATTGATAACGCTAGCTATCATGCTATATGTTAAGAGATTTTCTTGCTTTTAATTTCATAGCAATTGGGCCACCACTAAGAATTTAAGAACACACCTACAATTACTCATTCCTTATTTTTAGTTTACTCTACAAGAAACAAACAATAATTCCCAATTAGCCTTTAAGACATTGACAATGCTAGCTATGATGCTCTTCTACATTGTTGTGTCCTAAAACCACTACTCCATAATCCTATAACTCTTCTAACCTTCAAGTATAAGGCTTGTCTTCAAGAGCTAAAAAAAATGCGGTTCATCAACAAACTAAAGAGGGTTAAAGCCTCATTAACAAGAGTGGATAACCTCTCTTTCACTTTCGGGTTAGCTTAAACCAAACAAAGTCCTCTTAAAGACATCCTTAGCAAGATAAATGGTGCTAAAAGTAGTAAAAGGTGCAAAATTTGCAATTGTACCTAAAGTAAGTTTGACAAGAAAGATTGTCACTATAATGAAATCTAACGAACTAAATAAAATATTAAATATAATTAATAAGGGGAAACTAATAAGGTTTGTTAATGGTATTTTTCTATTAAATATGTGTTTATTTAAGGAGTGTGATTGTATCACTTGCTTCAAGGATTGGTGTGTATCCAATGGGCAACAAAGCCACAGTTTATCAGAGGAATAACAATGAAATTAAAGCATACAAGGATTGATTTAACCACAAAATGCATCAAATGAGAAGTAATGAATAATAGGACATAATTGTCTAACACCACACTAAATAAGTTAAAAATCTTTGTTATCCACATAATTTTCATACTTAGATATCTAAATTGAATTGTATGAATCAATATGCCACGGAAAATGACAATTAAAAATCTTCTATTTTATTTGAATGTTATCATATTATCAAATAATCAAATTCATGCTAGCAAGTGTGGTAACAGAAATACAAATAGTAATGGAGACATTCACTATATAATTTGCATACATGCATTTAATTCTTCACATGGTCAATGAATCCAAAGCCTTTCTACAATTGTACAAGGCATGAGTTGAAGCACTAGGCAATATTTCACACCTACATAGCCTCTAGCTACCACTAGTAGAAGCATTTTGAGAGATTGGTTCTACTAGAATTTAACTAAAAATCTACATAAGAAATTTCTCGTGTTTCCCATTCAAAAATGTTGAATAGATCTACAGCCATATGTACCAATGAAAACCATTACCAAACTGATAATAATCTGATCTTAAATAGAAAACAAAAACCAGTAGGAGCTTCCACAAAATCTCTCCTTGAAATTGGTCTTCTTCCCTAGAAACTTGCTTCTCCTCCTCGATTTCTTTAAAAGGCCTTCTCTAAAATCAACAATAGGATATTTTAAATGATTTGTTGCTTCCAAAACCAAGAGGGCAGCATATTATCACTTTAGAAATTGCATTTAATGTCATTAGATGCCTTGCTAACTCCACCTCTAAACCTACCAATAATATCTATCAACAAGACCTCCTCCACTCACCAGGGCCTCCAACATAGAAAGAGACCTAAAACTCACTCTTGGCACCAATTTGAATAGCTAACATTTAGGATGGAAATATGAGTGGTCACAAATGATATCTCCTATAATATTACACCCAAAAAGGAATATTCTAGGTTTGAAGTAGAATATGCCAGATTCAAAATTGAATCACTTTGTCAAACTTGCCCTCAAACTATGGCCACAATATTTACTAAATATTGGACTTTTATTAGTAATATAGTCATCCTACAACTTTATTCAACTTTATTAACCACTACGCGGAAGCCAGTGCTGCCCACATTGGGCTACACATGGCCAAAAGAGAGAGGTTTACTAAAGTGTGGCTGGAGTCTGACTCGCTAAACATTGTCAACTGCTGGAGTGGTTGCACGGACCCTAGCTGGACGATTGCCAGCTTGATCAAGGACTGCTGAAATATAATTAATGAACTAACAGATTTCAAAATCTTGCACATATACCGAGAAGGCAATAAGGCAGCAGATCTACTAGCCAATCTGGCGGTGGGATATGTGGCAACCAACTGGTGGAGTAGCAAGGATGTTTTCCCCAAAAATATGTGTGATCTGGCACGTAATGATTACTGAATTAATCAATGATCCCTCATCATGACATAATTGAGTTGATAGGGAAATGACTCTTTCTGGTTTTCCCTAATCAAAAATCTAGAAACCTCCTCGGTGACTGGATTTCCTATCTCATTGTGTGGTTTTTCTGCTATTGTTTGGATATCCTTTGGGTGTGGCCCATTTTCTACGATTGGTTGGTGATAGTGAGCTCCTTATCCTATTATTTGGCGACCAAGAACATAATGGGAGGCGATAAGAACAAAAAAGAACCCTCTACTTGCAAGAATTGGAAAAAGAATAAAGATGTCTGGCAAGAAGTCATAGATGGTGGTTTCTTCCCCTACCTGGACCGGATTCATGGCCCCTCTGCTTTGATTATAGAGGCCTTTGTTAACAGATGGAAAAAAGGGAGTCTTAGGGCTTACGGTGCCGATTATCAAATTGATGAAACTTTGGTGGAGACGGTCACTCATCTGGCTACGAATGGAAGAAGGTTTTACAGGGATAGAAAAATTGGGGAGGAGGATTTGTCGAGTTTCTTTGACAAAGACAAGGAGCACTCCAGAGTCACCAAGATGGTCGATGGCGACTATAAAAAAAAAGATCTCATGGCCCCATGGGTTGACATGACAGAGTGTATAATGAGGTATATCACCCTCGATGGCAGGTATGCAAGCATCTTCTCCTACCATTTCACTATCCTAAATCATTTTCGGCATGGTAAAATTATCTTTGTTCCCTACTATCTAGCCTCCTCCCTTGAGAATAGCTTGGAAAAGCAACTGGAAAACCCTAACAACCCTATTCTGCATGAGGGACTTATTGTCCTTATCATGGAACACACTTAATCCATTGAAGTTGTGCCCCCGTTGGTTGAGATTGGCCTACAGACGAAGGTCCAAGATGTCTTTGACTCAGAGATGGACCTGGATGATAGTGGGGTTCCTATTGATGACCTTGAATACGAACCTGCGGATGAAAAGGAAAAGATGGTCACTCTTGAGATGCTCAACAACAAGAATCACCCCAGATGGGCGGTTAGCAAATACGAAACTAACAACAAGCTGATCTTCAAGGCCAAACCCCTCACCAAAAAGAAAAAGCTAGCGAGGAAGGATCACAGCCCGAAGATTATGGACCAAGGGATTAATCTAGACATCCCTATCAATGTCCAAAAAGAAAATCAGGGGAAGGATGGTAGCCCGATGAATCTTGTCATGGAAGCCACCAGAAGCCAGGAGTGCTGCTAGAAGTGGTTCGAGCGCAAAATTGAAACCCTGAAAATGGGGGTTAAAGAAATAATTGACATTTTCACTACTTTCCCTGAACCCAGCAAGCTAGAGAAACTCATGATCATGACTCAAAAACTCTCTCTAAATATTGAGGTAATGAAATGTAACCATGAACAAAGGATTGATAAGGTGGAATAATCCATGGTTGGGATTAAGAAAAATCTCAAGAACCTGGTCGACATTAGTAAAGAAGCCATGAACAACAACATTGAGGGGCTTGAAAAGATTAATGACATGGTTGCTGATTATAGATCCTATCACATTGACCCGGTGAAAGATCTTGGAGGAGATGATATGGCTGCTAGAGACAACAAAACCACTGGACCCAGTTCCAGAACTAGGAGTAGAAGCAACAACAAGGGTACCTCCAGATTCATCATGGAGGAGCTTGAGGAAATCAACATGATTTCCATCCAAAAGAACAAGGATCTGGTGCTCTCGCTTAACTGAGAGCTTTTTTTCTTTGGCTTATTTGTCTACATTTCTTTTGTTTGTTTTTCTCTTCGGGCTTGCTCTCCTGTTTTGTTGTTTTTTCTTGCCGGTTTGGCTGTTGGCCGACTTTTGTAAAACTTTAGGTTTCGGGTCCTTGTAAAACCCGTTTATCCTTATCAAAAAACAAAAACCTTTGAAAAATTATATTAAAATATTTTTGGTGATGTAGGTTTGCCCTTACACCATCCAAATTTCCCCTATCAATTTCTTTTGCTTTTTCCAACACATTCTTCTGTGTTCTAGAAAAAATGTCAAATGTAAATATATGAGCATACTATTTAGATGAGGTGGAAGAGCCTCTTTAATTTATAGTGGTCAATTAAAATTGGGGTAGATAGCTAGAGGCTGGCACAACATGAGGAATAAGTGTTAAAAAAAGTATCGTTGATGATGATTGCAAATTTATATAATGAAATAAGAAATTATGAATTATTAAAATTTTTCAAATCATAAATTTATTTTCCTTAAATTTGTAATAGAATTCACTCTTTAACACTTGAGTCTTAATCCTTATTTTAAATTATATATTTTGTAGTTTTTTTGCACTTGTAAATAGGATTTCTCCTTTATTTCACCTATTACACAAATCATAAGATATGTTAAGATACATTCTTCAAGCGTTTAAGAGATTTATAAGATACTTGATAGCATGCTTGGGCAAAAAAGAAAGGCATTGATAGTAGTGATCCTACTTTAAGATTTGATAAGGAGAATATTAGGCCCATTGTGATACAATGATGGAATATTGTGAACACCACACTTCATATGACAGCCTATGATCTAACTCTCAAATAATATGTAGGAAGGATTGGGAAAGTGCATTCATCTCATGGGGAAGAAGTGAAAGAAAGGCTTATGAATTCCCTATGAAAAATGTATACTAATGAGGAGTCAACTCTATTGACACATCGACTAGCCTTATTCTTTGTAATCCAGCTTAAATAAACTAAGGCAATGATGGATAAAATCATGCATTAGCATATGGTGATACTATTAAATGGTGAATTTCAAATGGGTAGGATGCATTTGAGCTGAGGGTGCTTGCGTTTAGCCTCCTTTCGCAAGTTGCCAATTAATTTTTTGCAAAAAAGAATTGGTCCATATGTAAATTCATTCAATCAATCAAGAGGAACAACCTTTACCTTTGATTGATCGAAGAAGTTGGTGATCGCTCACAATGTCTTGCAACTAAAATATCAAGAGATTTAAGTAATGCTAGACTCTCATGATACGTTAGGATGTTAATTCTTCAAATAGTATATAGGTTGCTGAAAAAGCACAAAAAATGATTGGTTGGCATTCTAATGGAAAAATAAACTTCTCATAGTAGGAGTGACTCAAAATTAAACTCAAATTCTAATTCAATCCAACTAGATGTTGGTTATGGATAACTGCATATTTTCTATATTTTATCATTTGCAGTTAAAATTTGTAGTCTTTATACATTTGTTATAGTTTTTATATAATATATGCTCATTCATAACAACAAGAATAACTTTATTTATTTATTTGTCAAATCTCCTGTAAAATATCAATTCAATTCTAATATTTTGTAATTAAATTATATAATATCTATGATGAATGGCTTATTCATATTATCATATAAATATTAAAAATATTTTTGTATTTCAAAATAATCTATATTTTAAAAATATTAATCTATTATCACCCCTTACAAATTACTTCAAAAAATTCTCCTAGAAACACATCTCTACACATCTCTGCTCCTCTATTGTCCTTAGTTTTGAAATTTTGATGGAGCATATTCTTCAACTTATCAACCTAGTCTAATTTATTTTGATACTTTGAAAGTTTTTCATGATCACATCTTTTTATTTTAATGCGAGCCTAGATAATTCAAGCTAATAATTATTTATTAGTATTTATGTTCTTAACTTAAACTCTCCCCTGCATTTAAATTTTTTTTATTTCAAGCTATGCCCAAGAATAACTTCAATCTAGACCTGCCAATGGCATTTTATTGAAAGTTTCTAAAGCATTTTCAACAAAATCGAATTTCTTCATATCCTGTAAACATGGCGTTCCATAAGAACATATTTCTTTGAGGCATTCCGTGAAATAGTTCGCGTGCCTTGTTTAAGCTTACACATTTTGCATATGTCTACCAGGTCAATTGCAGCTACACCACCTGACAAAATTACTCCATTCTTTATCCATGGATGCCCATACCCTATTCCAAAGCTCCCATTTTCGCGCAGGCTGGGGGATGGGGGGATAATTTGAAAGTTAACGGTGAGGTTTATTTGGACGGAACGGATCTGTAATGGAATGTCAATTGAAAGGAATGGGCCCGCAACCACCTAAGCGATCAAGGCTTAGTGTGTGCTGTTTAAGGCTGGCCCAACGACTGGTATCTCTTATTATTATTATCCTGTAAAATTTCCATCGATGTACAGAGAAATTTTGGTAAACGATATCTATCGAGGGACGACAGGTTAGGTTGAAGGGATCAGGTGAAGTGAAGATAATGTGTTTGGAAACCAAAACCATAAACAAAAAATGATCCCATCCTACCAAATCTCCATTATAATAAAATCTACTATCCTGACTAGTTTTGAAGACCGATGACAACAGATTTGGAAAGCAGGTAAACCGAATATCTATGCAATTGAATGGGGCTTATATATCGTATATATAGTCATTCTGAACTACACACATTCATATCAGTTCATTCCTCCTGCTCTCAATTCGGCTCATTCTGCTTGACAGAAGAATTTGGACAAGATTATGGCACGGAAGACTAACGAGCTTCTTTTTCTGATGCTTCTCATTGTGTGGGGTAGTTATGTGACTGCGACTAGAAAATTACTAACAGATAGCCCAGAAGCAGAAGAAGAAGGGTCTTCAAGTCCAAAGACTATCACTTTCTTCATGCACCACATAACGGAAGAACCCAACCCCACTGCCAAGCCTGGACTTGGACTTGGAGGACTTCAAGGCAGTGGCAATGCGATCTCTGGCCTGCAAGCCCCCATTGGAAATAACATCAACTTCAATGGCATTGGGAATGGGAATGGTCCTCTCCCATTGACTATTCCAAGTGGAGCTATCAACAATTCTCCTTTCTTTGGCCAGCTGCCCATCTCTTCCACCAACGGAGGAGTGCAGGGCATAGGCTCACTTATTCCTGGCCTTGGCCTTAATTCACCTGGCTTGGGCTTTCAGAACTCCTTTCCCAGCACAAATATTATTAATGGCGGGCTAAATCCTCAGAATCCACTTGGAAGGGAATCGGGTATCCCTCTGAATAATGTGATTGTGATTGAGGATACTCTCACAGAAGGTCCTGATCTCCACTCATCTTCTGTGCTTGGAAAGGGAGAGGGATATTATTATCACTTGCCCAACACTGCCGAACAGGAAGATCCCAATACAATGTTGCTGGCTTTCACAGCTAAATTTGAAGGTTCTGAATACGGAGGCAGTAGCATAGAATTCTCAGGCAAAGACAACATTGCATTGGCACAGAGGGAGGTTGCAGTAGTAGGTGGGAGCGGGGTGTTCCATGACGCTCAAGGTCATGCTCTCATCGAGACAGTTTCGGACACAGTGGATGAGACAGTGCTCAAATTCACAGTCACACTTACCTATTAATAAACCCATCAATCCCTTGTATCCCGCTCTTCCCATGCTTTTTCTCCTCCACTAGTCTTTCTTTTTCATCCAGTTTAGTGATTTTGTGAATTGTACAACTTGGGTGTGTTGTGAGTGAATCCCAAACTCAATAAAAACTCTTCATTTGTTATTTAAGAAATGTAATTTCGATCTTGCCTCTGTTATAGGTACATACTTAATCTTACCTACACGGTGCGCATTGGTAGATGACAATCCATTCTAATTTATCAGTTATCAATCCTCCCCATTTTGAAAATTGTGTTGGATGTAGTAAATAACATTTACAAGAAGTTTTCATATGGCACGGTATGGATTAGATTCTAAAATACTGACTTTTAATATGCAAAAAAGTTTATATTTTTCAAAAGCTTTGGAGGTGTAGGTGTCTAGCATTTAAAAATATAGTTCTATGTGTTAAATATGATTTTCTTAAAGAGATTTTTTTGAAAAAGATTTAGTATATGGTGTTTAATAAAAAATAAATAAATTATAATGAGTATTTATATTTCATAGATTTAGGGAAATGGTGAAAGAACTACTTTTTAAATAAATTCAAGGATGTGACAAGCTCTATTGATCTCAAATCCTAACCATGAAGAAGCCTATATTAATCATTTAGCATTGTGGGAATTAAAATTAGTATTTACTGGTAGGTGTCCATTATAAATATATATAAATTATATATTTTAAAAAAATTATCCAAGATTTCAAATTTGGAAGAGTAGAAAGTGCATTTTCCTTTTATTTTCATCTTAATGTAACATTTCTTTTTGGATCACACAAATTAGGCTATGTGAAATAGAAATACATTAGGTATGTATGACATATACGACTTCTAAAACATGGTAATATTTTAGTTATGAAGGATTGGCCTAGAAATTTCAATTAATGATTAGAGCTAGCTCCAAATTATAATTCTTTTGTGTGCTAGAAAAAATTCTAATATATGATAATCTATGCAAAGGCGGTTTCAGAGTGCCTCTATATTGCTTTGTATGTGAAAAAGGTGGAAAATAGTAAAATATTTACTTTTTATTGTCTTTTAACCTTAAAGTTATTATACAAAACAACTAATAAGATGAGACTCATGTGGATAATTCTAAGATAATAAAAAAATAGCTCTAAGATTACTAGTTACATGAATCAAAAGAGATTAAACATGGTTTTCCATATAAATTTATTTTGCATGATGTGGCTAGAATAAAATTCTAGAATTTTTAGATAAAACCTTCTTTCCTTGATAGAAGTTGGTTAAGAATATGTAGTGCTATTAAAGAGTT
Organism: Cryptomeria japonica; assembly: GCF_030272615.1. Classification (NCBI taxonomy): domain Eukaryota; kingdom Viridiplantae; phylum Streptophyta; class Pinopsida; order Cupressales; family Cupressaceae; genus Cryptomeria; species Cryptomeria japonica. The sequence continues at coordinate 531,891,479 of NC_081415.1, forward strand.
TTCTTGACTCTAGTTGATTAAGGTTAAGTCTTCATTATCCATATTTGAATTAAAAGTGATCAAAGAGATGTTTTCAAATCCTTGTTTGATTTCAGGGATAAGTGACAATATATTAAGAAAATAACAAAATTATATAGAGATAGAAGCTCCTAAGGTGATTTATGTTCCCCTCATTCATTAATTTATCCTAAATTAAACATTGATTTGATAGCTTATGAAAAATCAAGAATAGAAAGTTGGCTTTCATTATTAAGGACTCATTAAATCTCTTGAAATATGGAGGTTCTTTATTTTTAGGTTTTTTTTTCAAAAATGAAAATGTTGAATCAGAAGCCCTTATTTAAAGCTCAGGAGTGAAAATATTATTAAATCCATATGAATCTATGGTTTTGATAAACTTTAATGATGAGAGAAAGAGTCTATAATTTGTGTGTTAGCGATTTATGTTTTTAATCTCTATAGTAAGAACAAGGTCGTATATGAGTTATAGCTAGTTTAATGTTTTGTTAGGGAGACTACTAGTTTATTGATGGTGAATATTAGACAAGTTGTTTAGAGAGGGTGATGATCTACATCTAGCTCCTATTATGCATTCAAATAGGTGCCTTCATTTATTATCTTGGCATAGCATTTCATCTTAATAGAAACCTATGAGTGACTAGTTTTAAACATGAAGGCACTGAACATGTGATGCTATGGCACTTTGTTATCAGGCACTGAACAGTATTTCTGAGTCTTGGTTGCAGTGAACGAATATTTATCTGCATCAATTACCAATTTCATTTAGATTGTTTTTCCTTCCAATTCTAAGAGTGTTGCATACGTTCTCCACGTCCAAAGTTTAAATTTAGAGTGTTTTAACTTTTCATAAGACATCAGAGCATGACAATAGCTTTCTTCATGGGTGATTAGTACCACTGACTACCCCACCTAAGCTATTGATCCACAATAGTGTTGCTTTCAAGTTTAGGTTTTCAGCCATGATCTACATAGCATGTGGGCATTTATGCTTGGGAATTCATCAATTGACAGGACCATGAGAGGTAGTGTACACTAGTTTTGGATAACTCAAAGGAAGAGGAGGGAGTGGAGATGAGAGCACAACAATCCCACTAATAATACGCTCTCCATCTCCTCACCATTGAAATTTCCATCCAGCTTTGCATCTGTGGCTTCCAAAATCTTGCCCTTTCCATGCAAGTCCCAAACCCATTCGACTAATCTCCAATTATGATCATCCAGGCTCCGGTCCATAGCCCTCCTTCCGCAGGCAATTTCTAGGCACGCAGCCCCAAAATTGAAGACATCTGATTCTAAGCTTGCTTTTCTGGTAACCACACATTCAGGTGCAAGATACCCAAATGTGCCTGCCAGCATTGTTGTGTCCGAGACTGCACGCTCACGTTCCACCACTCTTGCCAGCTCGAAATTCCCCAACTTTCCTATGAATTTTCCATCCAACATTACATTGCTAGCCTTTATATCTCTGTGCACAACACGTTGATCCCATTCTTCATGAAGATATAGAAGAGCAGAGGCTATGTCACAAGCAATACTGTATCTTAGGTCAAATCACTCCTATTCTTCTCCCCAAATAAATATTTGTCTAGACTTCCGTTTGGCTGAAATTCATAGACAAGAAGCAGGCAGCCCTTTTCATGGCACCATCCGTGGAGCTGCACAAGGTTCCGATGCCTCAGTTTAGAGAATATACTCACTTCTGAAATATATTCCTTTTGCCCTTGTTTGGAGCCTTGCGATATTCTTTTACTGCCACAGTCTCCTTTGATGGAGACAAGATGCCTCTGTAGACTTGTCCCTCCTTTTCCAAGCATTTGATCATTGTTGAAGTTCTTCGTTGCAGCACGAAAGACAGAGTAGGAGAACTTACGCGGGCCTTGAGAAAAGTGTTTGTCCAACTCTTTGGTTTTCAAATTGTTGGGGTTACCATGCCGCCACCGGGCTAAGAGCAGTGCCAAACCGACCACTGCAACAAAGGGTATAATTAACAAGAGACTAACATTTCTTTTGTTATTTCTCTGGAACGGTTGAATTTTGGGCTGTGTGTCGATTTCCCATGGGTATTGAGAAGAAAAGTCCCAATAGTAGACGTTGTGAGACTCCTTTGAACCGAACACGGTGGAAGTGGAGAAGCCAATCTTGACATTCTAAGGAAGAAACTGACTGAGGTCTATGTCATAAGACAAGATTGGTGTTATGGGTTTTCCATATAACATATCCATTGCGCTAAAAAAAAATAGTTGGAGTTTCTTTGCTACGCCGTCGCTGACAGAGATATTCATCTTGGAAACAACGCTATTCACATTGATTCCCACATGATTGTTATCCATGTCGAAAGAGATATTAATATTTTAGGAGCATTGTTATGTCCGTACGCTTACCATTCTTTTGTTTGTTTACTGTTCTTTTTCGAGTCTCACGTTTATTTTCATCTTCTTGCCCTGTTTTTTATGTTTTAAAATCATTTCTATGTTCGCTTTCAATTGTTCAACAGTCAGTTTATTTATTTTTTGAAGTCTTATTCAATTTGTGGATGGAAAAAGTATTATACAAACAAATCTATAAAGTTCTTGTAAATTTAATATTTTATTTGATTTTTTAATATTGTTTTTTAAAAGATTAAAAAATAATATTCTAGTTGATATATTTGTATTTTTTATGATAACTTTTAAAGTTCATATTTCTTAAAATTTAAGAAAAAGAGAGCCAATAAAAAAGTGTTGTAGATAAATATTAAAATTATTGTTAAAATTTTAGAGATAAAAAAATTAAAACAATTTTTTAATGTTTTCTTATTATATTGTAAATCATTTGTGTAATTTTTTTTTGTATGTTTTGACGAAATCTATTGATATGTTTTATGAGGCATTCAACACAAATTGGGTTGCTCTTGTAATTTTTAATTAATATTTCAAAATTTTCACTTAAGCATTTTTTTATTTTATTCTTTGTATGTTAATCTAGATCATTGAGTCCATGCCAAATGCCAACTTACATATATTGTTGAAGGCAAATTTCTTGAAGATGTCCTTCATATCCAATGGAGTCTCGCCCAACTAGTTGGTAGTAGGAGGGAATTGGTGAACTTGCTTTGATCATTCTCTCTACTGAAGTCGCACAAAGAGATGATGGTGAACTCATAAACTATGAGTGACCTCTACAATTTCTAGGGTAGGCCATCCGTATTAAAAATTATGTTTTCAAGTAGATCGTGCAAGATGATCCTAAAATAGTTGCCATTGGGATAATTATCCAAATAGGTCTTAAGTAGGTGCTCCACATTGCAACATTGCTCCTAGGGTGACAAACCTAGATAGAGATCTTATTACAACTTTCCTTATCACCATAAAAACTTATGGTCAATTAAAAAAAAGGGTTACAATTTTTTCAAGGAACCAAGAACCTACCAAAACGATATTAGTACTATCTTCAATTATTTGAAAAGAGAATAAGAAAATAATATTGGTTACTATAACCACCCAATTATTAATTCTCCAATTTTAGGACCCAACTTATATAATTATGTTCAAATATTGAAAAAGAGAATAAGAAAAAATGTTGGTTATTACAACCACCCAAATATTAAGTCTCTATCATAGTTTTCATTGAGGAGACAAATATAGAAGCTGACCGAATCACCAGTGAAGTAGCCAACTAGTACCTTCAATCTCTGCAAAAGAAAGTGGATAAAGAAGATTTTACTCCAAACGATTTGAGGCTTGCAACACTTATAGAGTACATTATCATGTTGGGAAACCGATAAAGCCCATTTTTTAAATGTATTCTAAGTCTAAATTTCTTATTTAAGATGTTGATTTTGTTATTATTTTATTGATCAATATTTAATATATATATTTTTAATGTTTTCACATGCACACATTCAATATGTAAATATAATGGACAAAGAAGGAAGAGAGTTAACCAAAGTAAGGTATATCTTAGATGATACACGTCCCTCAATTGTGACATACTCACGTGAATCACATCTATTTTTTGAAATCTTTTTAAGAAAGGTTTAAGGGATATACATGAATTAACCAATGCATGAAAACATGAATGAAGACACATAAAGGTGTATGACATGGAATGATGTTCAAACAAGGCACAAACGTACAATTCAATTTCCTAGCAAGCTCTTCTCACAATGCTAATGATCCAATACAACTTGACCAAATTTTTAAACATCAAATATTTATAATCCAAGCATACAATTTTAAATCTCAAGGCCTAAACTAAACACTTCATAATTTAGAAACACATTTTGTAGAGATTTTCATAGTACTATGACAAGAATTTTAAAATTTCCAAGAAAATCAAGAAACCAACAATACTTAGGACAACCCAACTTAAGTTAATCTAGGGACTTCTCTCATGAAGTAAAATTTATGTAATGTTTACATATCTTGTACCTATTGTGGACCAGTCCATAATGTAAAATTAAAAAAAAACTTCATGAAAAGGAGGGTGAAGATAAGACCCTTACCTTCAATTGCACACACCACAAAGAGAAGGGGTGTCATTTAACCTCTGTATAAAATTGTTTGTGACCTCTTCTCACCATGTTCATGCCATAAAGGTAGAGTAGGGGAATCCCTCACATGAATGAAAAAGGGGAGGAAATAAATAAAGAGATGATAGAAAGGGAAGAAGAGTGCAAGAACTTGAATCATAATGCCCCAAATTTCTCAACTTGGAGCAACCATATCAATCCATAACAAGATAGATGGGGAAAACAATAGGTATAGGGTTTGCAACAAGATTCTAATGCTAAAACCAACTACAACCCCCTAATTTAATCCTTAAATAGGCTCTTTTTGTTTTTCTTTTTTGATTCACTTTCCTTTCTTCCAAAATAATTTAGAATTTTATCCTAGATGTCACCTTAGGAATTATATAGAATGTCTCCACAATGAAAGAAAAATGCTACAACTATTCATCTTAATTGTGCATCACAATAACAAAAAAAGAAAAGTCTATTCTATACTAAATTATATCCATTTTATAATTAATCTAGTAAAAGAAAATTATGGTAATTAATTATACACTATGTCAAATTATGATAAGCTCTAATAAAAAGTGTTCATAGTGAAATTTTTTTTTTCAGTCAATCCACAAACTCTTAGTTACATTAAATTTATAAAAATCTTAAGTATGTATTCAACAACCACACTTACTCCATTGAAAGAAAAAAGCTCAAATAGCTCTTGCAAAGATAATATATAAACATTTCCTTTAAGATTTGTATCCTCCAATATATTATTTACACCTAAGAAGATTTTGGTGGACAAGAGAAAGGATAAGTCTAGATATTGTTGAAATTGATAACATACATTTTTTTGTATGTCGTCTAATTGTAACAATTGTGAAAATGTATCTTAGCAAGGTTATAATCAAAGTTACACATAGGGTTAGGGCTAGGGCTAGATTAAAATTTGGATTACATTTAGAATTGGGGTTAGCTTTACAATTAGAGTTATGATAAACTTTAGAGTTAGGGTTAGAATTAGGAGTAGTGTTAGAATTAGCATGATAATTACAATTAGAGTTAAATTTAGAATCGAGGTATAATTAGAACTAGTGTTAGGATGAAGGTTATTTAGGGTTGAATTAGAGAAGAAAGAGAGAGAAAAGAGTGTTACAAACCAATCAACCAATTATATTTATTTTTTTAATACTGAATGTGACAACAACTTCTTCATCTCAAAAAGTTCATCTATCTATATCTTACTATCGGCATAACCCTTGAACCCCTTTTGATGAAAGTGCTAATAGACAAGTTTAGAAAGGCTGTTTAGACATATGAGTGTACCTAACCAACCTTTAGAGATACGTCAAAGAGAAAGTGGGTAGTGAAAGAAGAGGCAGAGTTATTTGATAAAGGAATTGCTTTCTTGTAAGTTGCCCACCCCCAGTCTGTGCCTTCAGTATTTGGGAATGGTGTGAGAGAAATGTATGTGGTGTTCCATGCAGCAAGATATCAGTCGAGAAAGGGTTAGTGAAGTTAAGTTCACTCCACCCATCTGCTCGCAATGGGAATGTACCACAAAAGAGGAAGAAGAAGATGAAGAATGAAAAGAATTTTTCCATTATGTGATGTGTTGTAGAGACGTGATCTAGAGAAGATTAAAAAAGTGCTTGAAGCTTTATAATAATTTTATCGCATTCCTGCATAGTTTCCCAGGCCATTTTCGTTGGTCGTTATTTCCAAATAATTAGCATGGTTTTATTACCTGTCATGGACCTTATCATCAAGACTCATAGAACATTGGTATTAATTGTCTCAGGTGCGCAAAGGCCTATAGACAACCAACCCAGACTACACCTTCTCGTACCTATTTGGATCAGAACTCAATGTTGCCTAAAAATCAATACTAGGAATTGTTGCCAATGCGGAATCCAAATGAATGCGAAAATAAGTAGTCGGATGCAATGCACTAACTCAATATGCACAAGAACACAAAAGATGGTGGGCGAACACGCATGCTTTTCTATTATGTAAAACTAGTATTACAAAATCAAAAGCTAAGTGTGTTCTGTGAAGAAACACTAGTCGCTGCATTCTCTGAGCTAACAAAGTGCTTAGACAGACTTATTGCAAAGAAACCACTCAGAGCTTCTAGCTCAGTTTGTAGCTCCACAATCAGGCTTCCTCGGTTGGCCTTGCTCGCACTTTTGCTTGACTGCACCTCACTCTGAACTCTTAGATGTCGTTCCTCTTCATCATGCTTCAAATGGGTAAGGCATCCCACCTTATATAGCCAAGCCCGCCTACAAATGCATCAGATGGATAAACATTTTCCCTGCCATCGATCTTGTAACGACTTGATCATATGACACACAAAGATCAAGCGGAAGAATGATCCATGTGCTTCCAATGATTGGCTCAAAACTCTAAGAAAGTCGGCCCAATATAGGTCCTACTTAAGCATGCGATCTGCCTAGGCAATCCCCCATAACGTGCGTCAAATAGGTCTGCACCCATTTGTGGCCACCTAGGTACTTGTTCCACAAAGTTGGCCCCAAATGCATGTGATCCATGTGGATCCCCTTGGATCGATAAGTGCCATCCAAATTTGGTTAAGTGTTCAAGTATGACAATGAACACAGAAAAGACTTCTTGCCAAAAATGAATGCAAAGTTTGGGTCTGTTACATCCTCCCCCACTTAAACTGGTGCAACACTCTCATTGCTGCAACTTCAGACCAAAAGTTACAGAGGGAGTGTTCTATTGCGCTCAAGTTTATGGAGTTGAGTTCCTCTTGCGGAACTCCATGATCTTTTCCTCATCACGCTAAAGAGTCTCACCAGCTTGCCAAGAAGTAGACTCATGTGACTCGCCCTAAAAAATGATAAGGAATTCTCTATGCACCTTCCTCCCATAGTCCTTGATTCACATAGCCAAGATTTGACCCACTCGCTTCCCTGGACAGTCAATCATATTAGCCACCCCCCTCTCAAGAATGTTGTGAACCAAATCTTCATCATCTGCATTGTGCGCTCTCAGCTGTGACACATGAAAAATTGGGTGCATTCCTAGATTCTCTAGGAGATCCAATTTGTAGGTTACTGGACCCATCTTCTTCACAATGTGGAATGACCCGTCCCACCTGCGAACAAGTTAAGTGCTCAACCCCCTTGGTACTTTGAAATGGTAAGGATCCATGCGCAACAAAACTCTGTCACCCACTTGAAATTCCACTTGCCTGCATTTTTCATGAACATTCTTCTTCATTCGGTCCAATGCCTTGGTGAGATGATAACGAGCCAGGTCAACTCGCTCATTCTAGGTCTGCACAATGTCTTCCGCATCAGCATCACCTCCTTGGTATCCATGCATCATTGTATGCAGAGTGAGTAACTGATGTGCTGTCGCCAACTTAAATGGTGAGTACTTGGAAGACTCACTCTTCTGCAAATTATAACTCAATTGAGCTGCATCAAGCAACTTCGGCCAATTGGCTTGGTCGGAATCCACAAAATACATCAAGTAGACTTCCAACACCACATTGATCCACTCAGTTTGTCCATCTGTCTATGCATGATAAGAAGAAATCATCAAAAGTTTGGTGCCCAAGAGTTTAAATAATTCGGTCCAAAACTTTGATGTGAACCTAGTATCCCTATCCAAAATAATGCTCAATGGTATGCCCTAGTACTTAACCACATTCTTGAAAAAGTACTTGGTCGCTAGCTCAGTTAGACATGGCTATTGGCAAGCAACAAAAATAGCATACTTGCTGAACCAATCCACAATAGCCATAATGCTGGAGAAACCTTCCACATTTGGTAGCTGAGTTATGAGGTCCATAGTCACACTCATCCATGGCCACATAGGTATTGGCAAAGGTTGGAGCATCCCACCGGTCACTCATGAATTGAATTATCCTACTGGCAGGTGAGGCAAGTCCTCATATAGAGCTCAACATCATCTCACATCCTCCGCCAGTAGAATTCATGTTCCATAAGTGCCAAAGTCCTCTTCTTTCTTGGGTGGCCCGCCCAGGTTGAATCATGACACTCACGTAACAACTCTCTGCCCAACTCCTTCGATTTTGGAATGTACAAATGGTTCTCTACATAGTAGAGAATTCCATCTCGCAGTGAAAACCTCCTAGTCTGGCCAACATGAACTTGAAGAACAATCTGATAGGCTTGAGATTCATTCTCAAGTCCTTTCTTGATCCGATTGAGCACATCTTCAGCCACTATGACTTGGGTGGAAACTCCTTCCAAGTTCTCTAGTGCGCCCAACTGTGCCTTTCGACAGAGAGCATCTGCAACCACATTGTGTCTTCTTGGGTTATACACGAGCTTGAAATTGAACTCTGGAAGGAACTCCTACCACCTTGCTTGCTTCGGGGTGAGTTTGGCCTATGTTTTGAAGTAAGTCAAACTGATATTTTCTGTCTTCACTACAAAAGGCACTCCTAGAAGATAGTGTCGCCAAACTCTAAGGCAATGAACAATGGTTGTCATCTCCTTCACATTTGTAGAATATCTATTCTCCCTGTCATTAAGTTTCCTTGACTCGTATGCAATTGGGTGTCCATGCTGCATCAAAACTCCTTCGATTGCATAGTCAGAAGCATCCATCTAAACCTCAAATGGTTCATTGTATCTTGGCAATGCAAACATAGGTTCCACTATGAGCTTTCTCTCCCACTCCTCAAAAATATGTTGTTGCCACTCACCTCAGATACACCTCTTTTCCTTCTTCAACAAGTCAGTCAAGGGTCTTGCAATCCTGGAGTATCCCGCAACAAACTTCCTGTATAATTCACCAGTCCCAAAAACTATCATACCTCATGGATATTCCAAAGTGGTTCCCAATCCTGAATCACTGCAATCTTTTCTGGATCAGGTTGGATCTGACCACGTCCCATGATGTGCCCCAAGAACAGGACCTCCTCCTATGCAACCCTGGAAGTGCCTACCTCAGATGACACCTGGTTAGTAGATTCTGGCGCATCTTTTCACATGACCTCCCACAAGGAGTGGTTCTCAAAGTATGAACTGTATGCTAGTGGAAAGGTATACTTGGCTAGTGATTTTACGTTGGAGATTGTAGGGAGAGGCAAAATTAAAATTCAATTCCCATATGGTAGAGTAAACTTCATGATGTTGGAGTACAAGTTACATTTGTATCTGGTGGTTGGAAGATGACTAGGGGTTCCATTGTATTGGCAAAGGATGATCATATTGGTACACTGTATAAGTTAAATGTTGAACCTATATATTGTAATGCAACCTCTATAAAGTGTGTTAAGACAAGTGTAATAATGCATAATGCTAATTCAATGGAAGCTAAACTTCCTACTAAGAAAACAATGCTTTGGCATAATAGGTTAGGCCACATAGGTGAAAAAGGTTTACAAGCTTTGAAGAATAAGAACTTAGTCGAAGGTCTGGATGATTGTAGTTTTGAGTTTGATTTCTACAAACACTACATATATGGAAAACATAACCATGTTTAGTTTTATTCCAGTTCACATAAATCTTTTGACATTCTGGATTTTGTTCACTCTGATGTGTTTGGTCTAGTGGATGTTCCTTTCTGTCTAAGTCTAAGTACTACATATCTTTTGTAGATGATTATTCAAGAAGGGAATTTGTGTACTTTCTTCAAAGTAAATTAGAAGTGTTCAGTTGGTTTAAGGAGTTTAAGAACCTTGTTGAAAATAAGACTGGGAGAAAGATTAAATGTTTAAGAATAGACAATGGTGGTAAATACTATAGTACATATTTTGACAAGTACTGTGTTGATCATGGAATTAAGAGACATAAGACTATACCTTATACTCCACAACAAAATGTGGTACGGAAAGGTATCCTACCATGGCTTGATACTAGTTCACATTCAGATCAGTGGGTACAGAGGTTTCTCTTAGGACTTTGTCAAGTATGGATTTGTTCAAAGGAGAGATATGCAATAGTTCTAGGATTGAGATAAGCGTGGGTGTCTTCCCTAACTGTTCTACTAGGTCGTACTCAACTTTGACCGATGAGGAAGTGGTGGTTTTAGATGGAGCACCTTGCAAGGTGACCTTACCTTGACGAGTTGTGACGTTACATTCAGAGGTAGATTCAGAAGAAGTTCCAATGCCTTTTAGGACAACCTTGGGTCTTTGGGTAGAATTTTCAGGCTCTTTGTCCTTTATCCTAATGGTAGAGACATAATTGTCCATTGAAATGTGATTAACAGTTGAATCATAATTATAGGAGGCTTTTGTATAGTTGGCATGCTTATCTATGGCTTTGGCTTTTCCCTTTTCATGTTTAGGGAATGGTTCCTTAAACATCTCATGTTCTTGATTGGATGAATGTCCTTCAATCTCAATGTCACCTCTATCAATAATATCTTGTATAATGTTCTTCAAGTGATGACAATTTCCTATTTTATGCCCCTTTCTCTTATGATATTCTCAGTACTCATCATCATTCCACCAATTTGGTTTGACCTTTGGATCATATGGGGGATTGTCTAGAATTGTTATCATCTTGTTTGCAACAAGCTTCTTGAAAGCTGACTCAAGTGGTTTTCCCAATGGGGTGTACTTCCTTCATGGTTTTGAAGTTGTTTAAGTGTTCACTTGGTTGTTTGTAGAACTTGATCCAGAAGAAATGATTTTGGGTCAGACCATGTTAGCATCAACAACACCATCATTGACTGTGTTCTTGTTCTTGTTCCAAAATCTTGGCTTGTCTTTTCCTTTAAAGTCCTCTTTGTTTTCTTTGAATATTTTGATGACACCTTGCTCAATTAGGACCTTCTCTATGGCTAAGCCTTTCTCAATGACGTCCTTAAAGGTGGACAAACAAGATTTTTTCAAGTCATAACCAATGTCTTTGTTGACATTCTGGGTGAACATCTCTACCATTTGTTTTTATAGAATTTTACAAGAGCATCTGTTGGCTAAATTCCTCCATCTTTGTAAACATGATGAAAATGACTCCCCATCCTTTTTCTTGGTGTTGCACACAGTGGTGACTGATATATTTGTCTCTCTGTTGTATGGGAAATGTTGGATAAAAGATTCTACTAAACCACCCCATGACTTAATTCCAGGTGGATGTTAGGAGAACCATTCCATAGCTTGATCACCTAAGGTTTGTGGGAACAATCTCATCAAGTATGTTTATTCTACTGCTACCTCAATGCAAGCTATGAAAAAATGTCTTATATGTGCCTTAGGGTCTTGTTTGCCTCTGTACTTATCGAACTTAGGTGTTACAAAGTGTGTAGGAAATTGAGGCATTGGAATGCTTTTGTGAAATGGATAGGTGCATATCTTTCTCATTGTGTAAGATGGATTTGGTGTATTAATGTCCTCAATTTTCTTTTGTAAGTCCCTTATCTACTATTTCAAATTGTTTTTGGGTGGAGACCAACTTCTTGGACCATATCCCATGCCCGAGCCACCGAGTGGAGGAGGACGATATTGCTTATATTGATGGTATTGATGATAAACATGTTCATATGTAGGAGGTTTATAATGATACTATGTATAGGAACTAGCTGGTATAGAGTCACAATGAGGAATGGAATATCTTCTTTGTCCATGCATATCATATTCTATAGGCATGTCATGAGTTTGCTCTTGTGTGTTTCCCCCAAATTTGACACAGGGTTTTCTTGTGTCCAAATTTTGAGCATGCCTCTAGATATCCAATTTCTTTTGAGGTTGGTCCTTAGCATTGGTATGCAATTGAGTGTATTTATCTGCATAAGACTTCCATAATGGTCTGTGTAGATAAAGTTGCTCATGAGATGCTCTTTCATGAGTATCATAAGCTTGACCATGTATATTTGGGACCTCAGGTTTTTGAAACAAGGATGATGGTGACTCAGGCATGAAACATGGTCCTCTAGTACCTCCACTATTAGGTCTCCTTTGATCCATGTTGATTTGAGTTTCTTGCATAGGTCAATTTTCCACTATTTGAGACATGTAAAAACCATGAGGTATTTTAGTTCCACTTTGTGCCATCACTTGTAAGAAATATTGTCTATCTCTTCTCATGATTTCCTCAACCAATCTATGAAAATGGGGATCCATGATGGAGTCTTCCACTTCTACTGAATGTACGGAAAAGTTATCTATATTGTCAGTGTGTGTATCATTGTTGTTTGTAGTGTCCATGTTCTCAACATTTTGAGTGTTTCTATAAGTGTCCATGTTAGGTAATGTGGTATGATTAGAATTGAAGAAGATATCATTATCATATTCATAGGCACTCATGTTTGCAGACTCTTGAGCCTCTTTATCTTCTCTCCTAGATTTTTGGGAATGAGTTTCAACCATGAACTAGGTCTTGACCAAGATATGTGAGACTATATGAAAATGGAAAGAGTATGGAAGATCAAGAGTTGAATGGAATGTAAATGAATCTGAGGTGTACTTGCAATGTCCAAAGTGTAAGGCCAAGTATGTATGTAGTAGAGTAGGTGTGACTTCCAAAGAGATGATAGGTCTCTTGATGAGGTAAGTTGACGTTGACTCTAAGTAAGACCAAATGAGACCCAAAGGTGATAGACCTTGATGAGGAACCACTTAGCAAATGTTGTTGTATGTAGTGTGTTGACAAAGTAAGATGAGGACAAGCAAGTGACCTTTTGACTCAAGTTTAGACAAATGTGAATGTAATGCAAGATTTATAGCAATGATGGACTTTATGAGACCCAGAAATAGGCTAAATGCTAGATGAGAACTGGGAGAAATAACCTAGGAAGCTCAATAAGTTTGAAACCCACTGCTCTTGTTTCCTGAACTGTAAATTTTTCCAATTTCTGAAGTTGCTGTTGTGACCAAATCTGAATTTTTGACTATTTTTCGTGACAAGAGGACACTATATTGATGAGGACTCTATGTTTGCAAGTGTTTAGACTCAAAATAACTCAAAAGATAGTGTGTTGTTTGATGTATAAATGTTTTTTCATACACTTGAAGACACAAAAGACACAATGTAGGTGTTATAGAGCTAGCATCTAACAAAATGTAGTTCTAGGTAATAAATTGGCATGGAGAAGTTAAAGGATCAAAATATACAATTGAATGGGTGTAAGACAATCTATTATATAAAAGAGTTATTTTCTAAATTAATTTGTGGATGTGGCAAATTTTGTTAATCTTGAATTATAATCATGAAGAAGTATTAGCATGATAGGGATAAAGTTAGTAATTATTAGTAAAAGTTAATAATAAATAGATTGAAATTAAATCTATTTAAAAAAAATTATTTAAGATTTCAATATTAGAAGGGTAGAAACTACATCTCTTAAGTTTCATTTCATTATAATTTTTTGAATCACATAGATTAGAGATGTATTAAATATGTATGATATATAATGAAGTTATAAGATTCTAAAAATGAAGAATTTGCTCAGAAATGGTTTAAAAGTGCTAAGAAAAATTACAAATCAAATTGACATTCAGGAGAATAGAAATCCTATCCACTCTTTTGACATACTTTGGCAAGACTACCAACATATTCAATATAATTATCATTGAAACCCTTAGCACTGTCGGCGGTTAGGAGGGTGGACGTAATGGCATATCTTGAAAGTTTTTTCTCCTTCCCTCATCTTAGTTTTTGAAGATGCCTTGGTGGGCATGTTTATGGAGGAGGGTGATTCCTTGTCTCTTGTGCATTATCCTCAAGAAGTGTTAGTGGTTATCTCTAGTTCTTAAATTGTTGGTTCTGATGTGGGCTCATGTATTGGTGTCCTTATGGTACAAGTGATCACTGTGAGGAGTCTTTGGACCCTTGGTTGTAGTCTTGGAGAAATGAGGATGTTGTTTCATTGTTAGGTTTTATTTTGGAGGATCTCCATCAAATTGAGTTGGTTGTCCTAGTGGATGAAGGGGCAGCTTCTATGTGGCTTTTGACCATCTATGTGGGGGCTTTTTCTACCCAAATCTTGGATGTTCTTCCATTTTCTCCCCTTGTGCTGATCTTTGTCCTGACAGTTGTTTATTTATTGACGACAATGTTTATGCTAGATGTGGATGATGGGCCATCTTTTGGTGTTGGTCTAAGTAATCTTCAAGTTATGAATGCTATTTTTTAAAAAAAATTTCCTTGAAGTCGTAAGTGAGTAAACCTTTTATCTTTTTGGTGTAAACTACTGCAAGTTTAAATATTAAAACTAGAAGATAAATTTATGTTTAGAAATATCATGATAGTAGAATGATTGTGATTTGTTCTTGAAGATCTATCAATTAATATTTGTTTAACTCTTCAATTTATTAAGTATTGTATTAATATCTATTTTAATAAATTTTAAGAAAATCATTAGATTTATATGTATTTCTCAATATTAAATTTTTTTACAAAAATATTATAAATAATTAAATAACTAGTAAGGTATATACCAATATTCATCCCAAATGAGAATATTTAGAATATAATTTAAATATAATTGCCTAAACTATAATAGCTTGTTATTTATCTCCTCATTCATAGAGAGGTACTCGTTTAAGGATTTTTATATCATGGCCATAAAGTGTCATCGGGAGGCAGTCACACAGTGCACTATTCAGCAGTCTCCAGCCTGATCAGTTTACATTTGCCAGTGTAATAGTAGCCATTACAAAAATGGGAGCATTGAAAAGGGTTTTAGGTGTCCGTAAAAGCATAAACGATAGGCGACTTTCATCTATTGTAATTGGAAATGTCTGGTAGACATGCATTTAAAATGTGGAAGCATAGACAAGGGTTGTGAACTATTTGACTGAACGATTCAAAGAAATGTGGTTTCATGGAATGTCATGATTGCAAGATATGAAGAAAATGGATTTGTTGAAAAGGCTTAAGCCAAATGAGAGCTTTAGAGTAGCATATGGGCATACATCAAAGCACTAAGGATAGAGGAATTTTGTCAGGTGTTTTAGCTACTACTACTCTTGGTAGACGTGTATACAACAAATGAAAGCATAGATAAGGAATGCTGAACTATTCAACAAAATGCCTCATAGAAATCCATCAATTATGAGTTATTTCGAATAGGCACAATCTGAATTTTGCAAGAATGTTTTAAAACCCTTCGAATTGTTATGAAAAATACATAAAACATTCCTTTATTCCAATATCAAATATTACATTTGATATACATTTTATAAAGTGGTGGAGATGATAAAAAGCAATTAAATAGTTTAACCGTGCATAAAATACCCCTCTAACTGTCTACCCTAACCAATGAAATACCTTTACTAATAATGTAATACATCAATCACCCCCTATTACATTTTTCTTTATAAATGTTTATCCAGAAACCCCCCCTTAAGCCTTACATAATAAAAATTGTTGATTATAGAATATATATAGACACATTTTGTAAAAGAATTATTTGAAGAAACAAATTATGAATCAAGTTTATCTCCATCAAGATGTCTCGTAACCCTTAGAAAGGTGTAGCATCTATCTGATATTCCAAATTATTCAACAACAATCCATATTGAGCCCTCCAACCACAAGGCTTCATCAAGTTGCCTAGTAACCCTTAGAAGGTATAATTCTTGAACATAGCCTCGAGTTCTATTGGAAACCCATCCATATTGAAATTTACACCAAAACCCTTACCTGTCTCCAAAAAAAAACTTCACAATACATGTATCTTCAAATATGCCAGCAACAACAAGGAATAAACAAGAAACCAAAAAGCCCAAAATGCTTCTCAAGCAAAACACCATCTCAAAGCGAGAAGCTAACTTGAGATGATGAAAATCCTCCATCCTCTTGTGCCGCTAGCCTCCAATAAAGTTAAGACTTATAGCACTTCTCCATAATCACTAAGAGAATCATAAATAATAACTTGATCATTTGATGAATCCCCATTCTCAATATAAGAAAGGTTTTCTTCATTGATTTTGTCTTTTAACTTTCCTTTAAGAACTTCTCTAGCTCGAATTTTACACGACCAAGCTCTGTGACCTTTTTTTCTTACAATAGAAACAATTAATGTATTCATTACTTTTCCTTGATCTTTTATTATGGTTTTGAACATATAATGCATTTTCCATTTGAGAAACACTTTCTAAATCTTCTACATCTATTCTCTTTTCTTCTGTTAAAAGGGTTGAAATCATATCTTCTAAACTCTAAGGGGTTATTTGGCTGAGTGTAAAAATAATATTATTGTATTTTGCAAGCAAGTTGTTTAACAAGATATAGCCTTAGCATCTTGATCATTTCCTGGAGCCTTAACTTCTGCTAGTTTTTTGATAAGAGATCTCAAACTACTTATATATGACCTGAGATTTTGACTCCATTTTCCATTTTGAACCTAAACAATTGAAGTTTTAGAGAGAATTTTGAATTTAATGACTTCTTCCAAACAATTTATTGAGATTATCTCAAATATCTGTTGATTATGTATCCAAATATATATGATGTAATTCTGAATCAGAAAGAGCAAGACCAATAATAGCTTTGGCTTTATCATCTATGTTCTCCCACTCTAATAATTTAGATGCATCTATAGGTTTCATTTATTTTCCACTCACTATTCTCCATATATTTTTATTCATTAATTGCATCTGAATTTTTATTTTCCAAGTATGAAAGTTAAAACCAGAATATTTATCTAGCGTAGTAACCACAATCTCCATAATGAAATATCCCTTTTAATTTTTCAGTAATTACTTCACTAAAATTACAATATTTGTTTCTAAGCCCTAACTTCCCCTTACAGATTAAAGAAAGAGGGAACTACAATCAATTTACATACACAAAGATTATTTTCTATTCTCTCATACCATTTTCACAGGCACATAAACATATGCACAAGTTCAGATACTCATTGCATATTCATAGGCATTCAGGGAGACCACTCTAATACCAGTTGTTATAAAAAATACATAAAATATTCCTTTATTCCAATATCAAATATTACATTTGATATGTATTTTATAAAGTGGTGGAGACAACAGAAAGAAGTTAAATAGTTTAACCATGCAGAAACTACCTCTCTAACTATCTACCTTAATCAATGTAATTCATTTACTAACAATGTATACATTATACTAACATGAATGTCTTTAAAATCTTAGAAATAACGAAGCATTGCCATTCTAAAAATAACAAAAAAGCAACAACATTTAGATTGATGATTTCTAGATTTCATGCAATTAAAAAAAGCATTGCAGTTGAGGGTTCTTTATTTGGTGCCTTTTCAATATATATTCCTGAATAATTATTTATGCATGCATGCATATGTAGACTGTGTATACCGCTGGACATATATGATCACTAATATTTATTTTGATAATGTACAAATGTATATATATAGACTATTGACAAAGGATATGTGTACATGTACATATACATCTAGACATTTATAGAGATATGGCATAATGAATTCTTTTCTTGCAAGTCTTTAAAAAAATCCATAATAAGCATACATACAAAAATGTTACTGTTGTGTACTTTTAAATAATCTTTCAACTGATATTAATAATCCAACACAAATTATTCACAATTGGATATATACACATGTACATATACATTTGGATATTTAAAGACATACTTATTAATCAATTGGTTTATTTGAAATATAAATTAAAAAGAAAGTAAAGACATAATAAGCATATAGACAAAAGGATTCCATGTATTATTAAAATGAGTTGTAATTCATGATCTATAGATGTATCAATAATATAATAGTATCTGATATTAAAATTGGAAAAGAACGTGAATTTTCCATAAGATAGACAAGAGTTTGACAAGATTGTTGGAGTAATGAGGATAACACATTAGTAGTTAATTAATCAATTATTAATTACTTAGGTCCGTTATTTTTGTTTTTACACCTAAGAAAATAGACAAGAGTTTGACAAGATTGTTGGAGTAATGAGGATAACACATTAGTAGTTAATTAATCAATTATTAATTACTTAGGTCCGTTATTATTAATTACTTAGGTCCGTTATTTTTGTTTTTTTATATTATTAGATCAAGATAATTATAGGCCAAGTTGTCTCCAGTTATGTGATTAAGACTCTTGTTATGCTCTAATTTAATCCTCTCCTAGGGTTTTCATCTAGATTTTTTTCTCTATGCTTTTATAAGCATTCATTATTTTCATTGCAATCTATCCAATTCATTTACAGATTAATCAAAATATCACATTCTTATTGGATCAATCTTTCTCAAGGTTGCACATCATCAATCATAACTTATTCTCTTCAAATGTAATTGGTGGTTTGGTTGTAGATGGTTCTTGGAGTTGTGGAGATAATTATCAACTCCAAAAGAGATAAGATCATGACATTACATCAGGCCATAAATTTTGTTGATGTTGAATAAAGATTTCCCAAGAAACCAATACAATTAGATGTCTTGGATTGAACCCATATTAAAAGGTCTTCTTGCCTTTAATTTCATAGCAATTGGGGCCACCATCAAGAAGTTAAGAATACACTTACAATAATTCATTCCTTCATTATTTTCAGTTTACTTTATAATCAACAGACAATAATTCACAATACATCTATAAGACATTGATAACACTATCTATTATGCTATATGTTAAGACATTTTCTTGCTTTTAATTTTATAGCAATTGGGCCACCACTAAGAGGTTAAGAACACACCTACAACAAATCATTCTATATTTTTAGTTTAATCTATAAAAAGAAAACAGTAATTCCCAATTAGCCTTTAAGACATTGACAATACTAGCTATGATGCTCTTCTACATTGTTGTGTCCTAAAACCACTACTCCATAATCCTATAACTCTTCTAACCTTCAAGTATAAGGCTTGTCTTCAAGAGATGAAAAAAAAAGTGGTTTATCAACAAACTAAAGAGGGTTAAAGGCTCATTAACAAGAGTGGATAAACTCTCTTTCACTTTGGGGTTATCTTAAACCAAAGAAAGAGCTCTTAAAGACATCCTTAACAAGATAAATGGTGCTAAAAGTTGTACAAGGTGCAAAAATTGCAATTGTACCCAAAGTAAGTTTGACAAGAAAGATTGTCACTAGGATGAAATCTAACAAACTAAATAAAATATAAAATATAATTAATAAGGGAAAATGAATAAGGTTTGTTAATGATGTTTTTCTATTAAATATTTATTTATTTAAGGAGTGTGATTGTAACACTTGCTTCAAGGATTGGTGTGTATCCAATGGGCAACAAATTCATAGTTTATTAGAGGAATAACAATGAAATTAAAGCATACAAGGATTGATTTAACCATAAAATGCATCAAATGATAAGTAATGAATAATAGGACATAATTGTGTAACAACACACTAAAGAAGTTAAAAATCTTAGTTATCCACATAATTCTCATGTACTTAGATATCTAAATTGAATTGTACGAATCAATATGCCACAAACACATGACAATTAAAAATATTTTAGTTTATTAGAATGTTATCATATTATCAAATTTTCACATTCATGCTAGCAAGTGTGGTAACAAAAATACAAATAGTAATGGACACATTCACTATATAATTTGCACACATTCATTTTATTCTTCACATGGCCAATGAATCCAAAGCCTTTCTACTATTGTATAAGGCATGAGTTGAAGAACTAGGCAATATTTCACACCAACATAACCTCTAGTTTCCACTAGTAGAAGTATTTTGAGAGATTGGTTCTACTAAAATTTAACTAAAAATCTACATAAGAAATTTCTCATGTTTCCCATTCAAAAATTGTTGAATTGATTTGCAACCATATGTGCCAATAAAAACCATTACCAAATTGATAATAATCTGATCTTAAATAGAAAAAAAAAACCAACAAGAGCTTCCACAAAATCTGTCCTTGAAATTGGTCTTCTTCCCTAGAAACTTGCTTCTCCTCTTGAGTTCTTTAAAATGCCTTCTCTAAAATTAACAATAGGATATTTTAAACGATTTGCCACTTCGAAAACTAAGAGGGCAGTATATTCTCACTTTATAAAGTGCATTTAATGTCATTAGATGCCTTGCCAACTCCACCTCTAAACCTACCAATAATATGTATCAACAAGGCCTCCTCCACTCACCAGGACCTCCAAAATAGAAAGAGACCTAAAACTCACTCTTGGCACCAATTTGAATAGCTAACATTTAGGATGGAAGTATGAGCGGTCACAAATGATATCTCCTATAATATTACACCCAAAAAAGAATATTCCAAGTTTGAAGTAGAGTATGCCAGATTCAAAATTGAATCACCTAGTCAAACTTGAACTCAAACTATGGCCACAATATTTACTAAATATTGGCCTTTTATTAGAAATATATTCATCCTAGAACTTTATTCAATAAAAATATTTGAAAAATTATATTAAAACATTTTTGGTGATGTAGGGTTGCCCTTACACCATCGAAATTTCCCCTATCAATTTCTTTTGCTTTTTCCAACACATTCTTGTGTTCTAGAAAAATTGTCAAATGTAAATATATGAGCATACTATTTAGATGAGGTGGAAGAGCCTCTTTAATTTATAGTGGTGAATTAAAATTGGGGTAGATAGCTAGAGGTTGGCACAACATGAGGAATAAGTGTAAAAAAAAAATATCATTGATGATGATTGCAAATTTATATAATGAAATAAGAAATTATGAATTTCATTAATAATTTAAAAAAGCAATCTATTTATTTTTCAAATCATGAATTTATTTTCTTTAAATTTGTAATAGAATTCACTCTTTAACATTTGAATCTTCATCCTTGCTTTAAATTATATTTTTTGTAATATTTTTGCACTTGTAAATAGGATATCTTCTTTATTTCACCTATTACACAAATCATAAGATATGTTAAGATAAATTGTTCAAGCATTTAAGAGATTTATAAGATACTTGATAGCATGCTTGGGCGAAAAAGAAAGGCATTCATAGTAGTGATCCTACTTTGAGATTTGATAAGGAGAATATTAGGCCCATTGTGATACAATGATGGAATATTGTGAACACCACACTTCATATGACAACCTATGATCTAACTCTCAAATAAAATGTAGGAAGGATTGGGAAAGTGCATTCATCTCATGGGGAAGAAGTGAAATAAAGGCTTATGAATTCCCTATGAAAAATGTATACTAATGAGGAGTCAACTCTATTAACACATCAGCTAGCCTTCCTCATTCTTCGTAATCCAACTTAAATAAACTATGGTAACGATGGATTAAATCGTGCATTAGCTTAAGTTGATACTATTAAATGGTGAATTTCAAATGGGTAGGATGCACTTGAGTTGAGGGTGCTTGCCTTTAGCCTCCTTTCGCAAGTTGCCAATTATTTTTTTGCAAAAAAGAATGGTCCATATGCAAATTCATTCAATCAATTATGAGGAACAAACTTTACCTCTGATTGATTGAAGAAGTTGGTGATCGCTCATAATGTCTCGCAACTAAAAAATCAAGAGATTTAAGTAATGCTAGACTCTCGCGACACATTAGGATGTTAATTCTTCAAATAATATATAGGTTGCTGAAAAAGCACAAAAACTAATTGGTTGGCATTCTAATGGAAGAAGAAACTTCTCATAGTAGGAGTGACTCAAAATTAAACTCAAATTCTAATTCAATCCAACTAGATGCTGGTTATGGATAATTGCATATTTTCTATATTTTATCATTTGTAGTTAAAATTTGTAGCCTTTATACGTTTGTTATAGCTTTTATATAATATATGCTCATTCATAACAATTACTAACTTTTTAAATTTATTTATCAAATCTCCTATAAAATATCAATTCAATTTAATATTTTATAATTAAATTATATAATATCTATGATAAATGGCTTATTCATGTTATCATATAAATATTAAAAATATTCTATATTTTAAAAGTATCAGTCTATTATCATCCCTTTATAAATTACCTCAAAATTTTTTTCCTAGAAACACATCTCTGCTTCCCCTATTGTCCCTAGTTTTGAAATTTTGATGGAGCATATTCTTCGAGTTATCAACCTAGTCTAATTTATTTTGATACTTTAAAATTTTTTCATGATCGCATCTTTTTATTTTAATGCAAGCTTAGATAATTCAAGCTAATAATTATCTATTACTATTTATGTTCTTAACTTAAACTCTCCCCTATATAAATTTTTTATTTTATTTCAAGCTATGCCCAAGAATAACTTCAATCTAGACCTGCCAATGGCATTTTATTGAAAGTTTCTAAAGCATTTTCAACAAAATCGAATTTCTTCATATCCTGTAAACATGGCGTTCCATAAGAACATATTTCTTTGAGGCATTCCGTGAAATAGTTCGCGTTTAAGCTTACATATTTTGCATATGTCTACCAGGTCAATTGCTGCTACACCACCCGACAAAATTACTCCATTCTTTATCCATGATCCCCATACCCTATTCCAAAGCTCCCATTTTCGCGCAGGCTGGGGGATGGGGGGATAATTTGAAAGTTAACGGTGAGGTTTATTTGGACGGAACATATCTGTAATGGAATGTCAATTGAAAGGAATGGGCCCGCGACCACCTAAGCGATCAAGGCTTAGTGTGTGCTGTTTAAGGCTGGCCCAACTACTGGGATCTCTTATTATTATTATCCTGTAAAATTTGCATCGATGTACAGAGAAATTTTGGGAAACGATATCTATCGAGGGACGACAGGCTAGGTTGAAGGGGTCAGGTGAAGTGAAGATAATGTGTTTGGAAACCAAAACCATAAACAAAAAATGATCCCATCCTACCAAATCTCCATTATAATAAAATCTACTATCGTGACTAGTTTTGAAGACCGATGACAACAGATTTGGAAAGCAGGTAAACCGAATATTTATGCAATTGAATGGGGCTTATATATCGTATATATAGTCATGCTGAACTACACACATTCATATCAGTTCATTCCTCCTGCTCTCATTTCGGCTCGTTCTGCTTGACAGAAGAATTTGGACAAGATTATCGCACGGAAGACTAACGAGCTTCTTTTTCTGATGCTTCTCATTGTGTGGGGTAGTTATGTGACTGCGACTAGAAAATTACTAACAGATAGCCCAGAAGCAGAAGAAGAAGGGTCTTCAAGTCCAAAGACTATCACTTTCTTCATGCACCACATAACGGAAGGACCCAACCCCACTGCCAAACCTGGACTTGGACTTGGAGGACTTCAAGGCAGTGGCAATGCCATCTCTGGCCTGCAAACCTCCTTTGGAAATAACATCAACTTCAATGGCATTGGGAATGGGAATGGTCCTCTCCCATTGACTATTCCAAGTGGAGCTATCAACAATTCTCCTTTCTTTGGCCAGCTGCCCATCCCTTCCACCAACGGAGGAGTGCAGGGCATAGGCTCACTTATTCCTGGCCTTGGCCTTAATGCACCTGGCTTAGGCTTTCAGAACTCCTTTCCCAGCACAAATATAAGAGCTAGCTCCAAATTATAATTCTTTTGTGTGCTAGAAAAATTCTAATATATGATAATCTATGCAAAGACGGTTTCAAAGTGCCTCTATATTGCTTTGTATGTGAAAAAGGTGAAAAAATAGTAAAATATTTAGTTTTTATTGTCTTTTAACCTTAAAGTTATTATACAAAACACTAATAAGATGAGACTCATGTGGATAATTCTAAGATAAAAAAAAAGTAGCTCTAAGATTACTAGTCACATGAATCAAAAGACATTAAGCACGGTTTTTCATATAAATTTATTTTGCATGATGTGGCTAGAATGAAATTCTAGAATTTTTAGATAAAACCTTCTTTCCTTGATAGAAGTTGGTTAAGAATATGTAGTTCTATTAAAGAGTTTTCTTGACTCTAGTTGATTAAGGTTAAGTCTTCATTATCTATATTTGAATTAAAAGTGATTCAAGAGGGGTTTTCAAATACTTGTATGATTTGAGGGATAAGTGACAATATATTAAGAAAATAACAAAATTATATAGAGATAGAAGCTCTTAAGGTTATTTATGTTCCCCTCATTCATTAATTGATCCCAAATTAAACATTGATTCGATAGCTTATGAAAATTAAAGAATAGAAAGTTGGCTTTCATTATTAAGGACTCATTAAATCTCTTGAAATATGGAGGTTCTTTATTTTTAGTTTTTAAAAAAAAAAAAATGAAAATGTTGAATCAGAAGCCCTTATTATAAGCTTAGGAGTGAAAATATTATTAAATCCATATGAATCTATGGCTGTGATAAAATTTAATGATGACAGAAATAGTCTATAATTTGTGTGTTAGAGAGTTACTTTTTTAAACTCTATAATAAGAAGATGGTTGTATATGAGTTATAGCTAGTTTAATGTTTTGTTAGGGAGACTACTAGTTTATTGATGGATAATATTAGACAAGTTGTTTCGAGAGGCTGATGATCTACATCTAGCTCCTATTATGCGTTCAAATAGATGCCTTCATTTTTTTCATTGTAATGATGTTAGTTTGTGGTTTGTCAAATGTATATTAGGTGAATCATTTCTTGTGGTAAGGAAGTGCTCGAAGCCTCCAAAGTGACAACAAGAGGCACGTCTTTATTATAAAATTTACCTTTTCATTACAGATACCTCAACAAAGGTTTAAATATCATAGTTATTTCTCTCATATAAATATTTTAAAATAGATTTTTTTGATATTGGCATAGCATTTCATCTTAATAGAAAACTATGAGTGACTAGTTTTAAACGTGAAGGCACTGAACATGGGATGCTATGGCACTTCGTTATCAGGAACTAAACAGTATTTCTGAGTATTGGTTGCAGTAAACAGAGATTTATCTGTATCAATTACCAATTTCATTTAGATTGTTTTTCCTTCCAATTCTAAAAGTGTTGCACAGGTTCTCCACGTCCAAAGTTTAAATTTAGAGTATTTTAACTTTTAATAAGACATCAGAGCATGACAATAGCTTTCTTCATGGGTGATTAGTACCACTGACTGCCCCACCTAAGCTATTGATCCACAACAGTGCTGCTTTCAAGTTTAGGTTTTCAGCCATGATCTACATAGCGTGTGGGCATTTATGCTTGGGAATTGATCAATTGTGGCTATTTGTAATGGAAATATATTGTGTGCATTGAGTTTTTATTCGATCCTTTTTCAAATTCTGCTCTACTGATAGAGTGTTCCATATCCTATTGATAAATAGGTAAAAGAAACCTTTTGAATGTTACCCGTTTATCAGTAGGATATGGAACATATTACTGAACATAGTACAGAATATTAACATGAAAAGATTAAGTTAAAGGATGCATAAGAACTAGTGTTGTTCATAGTTCACAGATGAATGTTTGTGTTAGATTTTTTGTAGTGATTCAATGCATTAAGAAATACAATGGAAAAGGCAGTCAACAGGTTGCCAAAAGCATAATACTTAATCAGAACATTTTGTGTTGTTCACTCAATAGCCATTAGCATAATACTTTACACACTTTACACATAAGTTTAGAAATATGTGTATACTCATTTTATGGTCATAGAAGATCAAAACCTACCCTTACTAGAAATAAGTAGAATAATTCTTTTTTCTTTAAATTTGAAAAACGTTTTTAATTAAAAAACATAATATAGGTATTAGCATAATAGACAAGTATAGAAATATGTGTATACCCAATTTTTGGATATCATTGCTAGTAAGCAATTGTGACAAATACGAATATGGGAAATTGAAGGCCTTACCAATCTATCATGAGCATGATCATTGAATGGGATATAAATGTTGTTTACACACTCTCAATATTCCAGACGTTCTCTGTAGTACAAAATTTTCCATCAAACGTGGATGATAAAGAAAAGACAGGACCATGAGAGGTAGTGTACACTAATTCTGGATAACTCGAAGGAAGAGGAGGGAGTGGATCTTTCATTTTTAGGATATCTATCACCTGTCTAATGCTCAGCCTTGCTTTGGGATAGGGATGAGAGCACAGCAATCCCACTAACAATACCCTCTCCATCTCCTCACCATTGAAATTTCCATCCAGCTTTGCATCTGTGGCTTCCAAAATCTTGCCCTTTCCATGCAAGTCCCAAACCCATTCGACTAATTTCCAATTATGATCATCCAGGCTCCGGTCCACAGCCCTCCTTCCGTAGGCAATTTCTAGACACACAGCCCCAAAACTGAAGACATCTGATTCTAAGCTTGCTTTTCTGGTAACCACACATTCGGGTGCAAGATACCCAAACGTGCCTGCCAGCACTGTTGTGTCCAGGATTGCACGCTCACGTTCCACCACTCTTGCCAGCCCGAAATGGCCCAACTTTCCTGTGAATTTTCCATCCAACATTACATTGTTGGCCTTTATATCTCTTTGCACAACACGTTGATCCCATTCTTCATGAAGATATAGAAGAGCAGAGGCTATGTCACAAGCAATACTGTATCTTAGGTCCCAATTCAAATCACTCCTATTCTTCTCCCCAAATAAATATTTGTCTAGACTTCCGTTTGGCTGAAATTCGTAGACAAGAAGCAGGCAACCCTTTTCATGGCACCATCTGTGGAGCTGCACAAGGTTCCGATGCTTCAGTTTAGAGATTATACTCACTTCTGAAATATATTCCTTTTGCACTTGTTTGGAGCCTTGCAATATTCTTTTTACTGCGACCGTCTCCTTTGATGGAGACAAGGTGCCTCTGTAGACTTGTCCGAAGCCTCCTTTTCCAAGCATTTGATCATTGCTGAAGTTCTTCGTTGCAGCACGGAGGACAGAGTAGGAGAACTTACGCGGGCCTTGAGCAAAGCGTTTGTCCAGCTCTCTGCTTTTCAAATTGTTGGGGTTACCATGCCGCCACCGGGCTAAGAGCAGTGTCAAACCGACCATTGTTACCACTACCACTGCAAGAAAGGGTATAAAGAACAAGAGACTAACATTTCTTTTGTTATTTCTCTGGAATGGTTGAATTTTGGGCTACGTGTCGATTTCCCATGGGTATTGAGAAGAAAAGTCCCAATAGTAGACGTTGTGAGACTCCTTTGAACCGAACACGGTGGAAGTGGAGAAGCCAATCTTGACATTCTGAGGAAGAAACTGACTGAGGTCTATGCAAGAAGACAAGATCGGTGTTATGGGTTTTTCATATAACATATCCATTGCGCTCAAAAGAAATAGTTGGAGTTTCTTTGCTGCCCTGTCGTTATGCACCCATGCGTGCCATGTCAAGCCATTATTAAGATGTCCGTTGCTGACAGAGATATTCATCTCGGAAACAACGCTATTCACATTGATTCCCACATGATTGTTATCCATGTCGAAAGAGATATTAATATTTTAGGAGCATTGTTATGTCCGTACGCTTACCATTCTTTTGTTTGTTTACCGTTCTTTTTCAAGTCTCACGTTCATTTTCATCTTCTTGCCTTGTTTTTTATATTTTAAAATCATTTCTATGTTCGCTTTCAATTGTTCAACAGTCACTTTTTTTTTTTTTTTTTAAAGTCTTATTCAATTTGTGGATGGAAAAAGTATTATACAAATAAATCTATAAATTTCTTTTAAATTTAATATTTTATTTGATTTTTTAATATTGTTTTTTAAAAGATTAAAAAATAATATTCTAGTTGATATATTTGTATTTTTTATGATAACTTTTAAAGTTCACATTTCTTAAAATTTAAGAAAAAGAGAGCCAATAAAAAAGTGTTGTAGATAAATATTAAAATTATTGTTAAAATTTTAGGGATAAAAAAATTAAAACAATTTTTTAATGTTTTCTTATTATATTGTAAATCATTTGTGTAATTTTTTTTGTATTTTTTGGACGAAATCTATTGATATGTTTTTTGAGGCATTCAATACAAATTGGGTTGCTCTTGTAATTTTTAATTGATATTTCAAAATTTTCACTTAAGCATTTTTTTATTTTATTCTTTGTATGTTAATCTAGATCATTGAGTCCATGCCAAATGCCAACTTACATATATTGTTGAAGGCAAATTTCTTGAAGATATCTTGCATATCCAACGGACTCTCGCCCAACTAGTTGGTAGTAGGAGGGAATTCGTGAACTTGCTTTGATCATTCTCACTAGTGAAGTCGCACACAAAGATGATGGTGAACTCATAATCTGTGAGTCGCCTCTACA
Organism: Cryptomeria japonica; assembly: GCF_030272615.1. NCBI lineage: Eukaryota > Viridiplantae > Streptophyta > Pinopsida > Cupressales > Cupressaceae > Cryptomeria > Cryptomeria japonica. The sequence continues at coordinate 531,920,009 of NC_081415.1, forward strand.
ATTTCTAGGGTAGGCCATCTGTATTAAAAATTATGTTTTCAAGTAGATCGTGCAAGATGATCCTAAAATAGGTGCCATTGGGATAATTATCCAAATAGGTATTAAGTAGGTGGTCCACATTGCAACATTGCTCCTAGGGTGACAAACCTAGATAGAGATCTTATTACAACTTTCCTTGTCACCATAAAAACTTATGGTCAATTAAAGAAAAGGGTTACAATTTTTTCAAGGAACCAAGAACCTACCAAAACGATATTAGTACTATCTTCAATTATTTGAAAAGAGAATAAGAAAATAATATTGGTTACTATAACCACTCAATTATTAATTTTCCAATTTTAGGACCCAACTTATATAATTATGTTCAAATATTGAAAAAGAGAATAAGAAAAAATATTGGTTATTACAACCACTCTCTATCGATTCACAATGCAAGAAAGTTCTTGTTGCCTCTTCTCTCCATCTTTCTCATATCATGAAAGAGTAGTTTTTAATTAAGATTTGAGACCATTATTACTCACCAATTTTTAATTTTGATAAAAATATTTGTTTGTCTAGTTTTGTTATCTTAATCTCACCACTCTTGAGATTCATCGTCCCATCCTTGATGACTATTTTTGCAATGACTTCGAGCCCTTCCACTTTATCTAATTAATATACTACATAACATCAATATTCAGATGAATTTAACTGTGAAGATTTGGTCGACTACTGTCTAATAAGAAAACTGGCAAGGGTATAGGATTGAAGTTCTTGTACAAGAAGAGGTCGATTTAGAGGACTTCGCAACCACAAGAAAAGACAGACTTGGACAAGCGACAATCAAGAGGACAAGAAAAGAAACCGTTAGCTCTAGAAGAGCAATTCATAGGCCTGAGCAAAAAGTCATGGAAAACGACAGTAGTGTCGTTGCCCACCATCATTGTTCAACTTCTGATGCATTTCCTCCAGAGGCCGTTAGGAATTGCTTGAAGGCATATTCTCATGCATGGGAAATCATAGTTTTCATTGAGGAGACGGATATAGAAGCTGACGGAATCACCAGTGAAGCAGCCGACTAGTACCTCCAATCTCTGCAAAAGAAAGTGGATAAAGAAGATTTTACTCCAAACGATTTGAGGCCTGCAACACTTATAGAGTACATTATCGTGTTGGGAAACTGATAAAGCCCATTTTTTAAATGTATTCTAAGTCTAAATTTCTTATTTAAGATGTTGATTTTATTATTATTTTATTGATCAATATTTAATATATATATTTTTAATGTTTTCACATGCACACATTTAATATGTAAATATAATGGACAAAGAACGAAGAGAGTTAACCAAAGTAAGGTATATCTTAGACGATACACGTCCCTCAATTGTGACATACTCACGTGAATCACATCTATTTTTTGAAATCTTTTTAAGAAAGGTTTAAGGGATATACATGAATTAACCAATGCATGAAAACATGAATGAAGACACATAAAGGTGTGTGACATGGAATGATGTTCAAACAAGGCACAAACGTACAATTCATTTTCCTAGCAAGCTCTTCTCACAATGCTAATGATTCAATATAACTTGACCAAAATTTTAAACATCAAATATTTATAATCCAAGCATACAATTTTAAATCTCAAGGCCTAAACTAAACACTTCATAATTTAGAAACACATTTTGTGGAGATTTTCATAGTACTATGACAAGAATATTAAAATTTCCAAGAAAATCAAGAAACCAACAATACTTAGGACAACCCAACTCAAGTTAATCTAGGGACTTCTCTCATGAAATAAAATTTATGTAATGTCTACATATCTTCTACCTATTGTGGACCAGTGCATAATGTAAAATAAAACAAAAAAGTCCATGAAGAGGAGGGTGACGATAAGACCCTTACCTTCATTTGCACACACCACAAAGAGAAGGGGTGTCATTCTATGGATGAAACCTCCCTATAAAATTGTTTGTGACCTCTTCTCACCATGTTCATGCCATAAAGGTAGAGCAAGGGAATCCCTCACATGAATGAAAAAGGGGAGGAAATAAATAAAGAGATGATCGAAAGGGAAGAAGAGTGCAAGAACTTGAATCACCATGCCCCAAATTTCTCAACTTGGAGCTACCATGTTAATGCCTAACAAGATAGATGGGGAAAACAATAGGTATAGGGTTTGCAACAAGATTCTAATGCTAAAACCAACTACAACCCCCTAATTTTATCCAAAAATAGGCTCTTTTTCTTTTTCTTTTTTGATTCACTTTCCTTTCTTCCAAAATAATTTAGAATTTTATTCTAGATGTCACCATAGGAATTATATAAAATGTCTCCACAATGAAAGAAAAATGCTACAACTATTCATCTTAATTGTGCATCACAATAACAAAAAGAGAAAAGTCTATTCGATACTAAATTATACCCATTTTATAATTAATCCAGTAAACGAAAATTATGGTAATTAACTCTACACCAAGTCAAATTATGATAAGCTCTAATAAAAAGTGTTCATAGTGAAAAAAAAAATTCAATCAATCCACAAACTCTTAGTTACAATAAATTTATAAAAATCTTAAGTATGTATTCAACCAACACAGTTACTCCATTGAAAGAAAAAAGATCAAATAGCTCTAGCAAAGATAATATATAAACATTTCCTTTAAGATTTGTATCCTCCAATATATTATTTACACCTAAGAAGATTTTGTTGGACAAGACAAAGGATAAGTCTACATATTGTTGAAATTGACAACATACTTTTTTTGGTATGTTGTCTAATTGTAACAATTGTGAAAATGTATCTTAGCAAGGTTATAATCAAAGTTACACATAGGGTTAGGGCTAGGGCTAGATTAACATTTGGATTACATTTAGAATTGGGGTTACCTTTACAATTAGAGTTATGATAAAGTTTCGTGTTAGGGTTAGAATTAAGAGTAGTGTTAGAATTAGCATTATAATTATAATTAGAGTTAAATTTAGAATTAGGGTATAATTAGAACTAGTATTAGGATGAAGGTTATTTAGGGTTGGATTAGAGAAGAATGAGAGAGAAAAGAGTGTTACAAACCAGTCAACCAATTATATTTATTTTTTTAATACCGAATATGACAATAACTTCTTCATCTCAAAAAGTTCATCTATCTATATCTTACTGTCGGCATAACCCTTGAACCCCTTTTGATGAAAGTGCTAATAGACAAGTTTAGATAGGCCATTTAAAAATATGAGTATACCTAAATGACCTTTAAAGAGATGTCGAAGAGAAGCTGCATAGTGAAATTGGCGAGAGCCCGAGAAGAGGCAGAGTTATCCCATAAAGGAATTGCTTTCTATTAAGTTCCCCACCCCCAGTCAATGCCTTCATTATTTGGAAATGGCATGAGAGAAATGTATGTGGTGTTCCATGCAGCAAGATATCACTTGAGAAAGGGTCAGTGAAGTTAAGTTCATTCCACCCATCTACTCGCAATGGGAATGTACTAGAAAAGAGGAAGAAGAAGACGAAGAATGAAAATAATTTTGCCATTATGTGATGTGTTGCAGAGACGTGATCTAGAGAACATTAGAGAAGTGCTTGAAGCTTTATAATAACTGTGTCGTACACCTGCGTAGTTTCCTAGGCCATTTTCATTGTCCGTTATTTCCAAATGATTAGCATGGTTTTATTACCTGTCACAGACCTTATCATCAAGACCCGCATGACACTGGCATTAATCGTCTCAGGTGCACAAAGCCCCACAGACAACCAACCTAGACTACGCCTTCTCATACCTATTTGGATCAAAACTCAATGTTGCCTAAAAATCAATGCTGTGAATTAAATAAGTAGTCAGATGCAATGCACTAACTCAGTATGCACAAGAACACAAAAGATGGTGGGCGAACATGAATGCTTTTCTATTATGTAAAACCAGCATTACAAAATCAAAAGCCAAGCATGTTGTGTTAAGAAACACTAGTCACCGCGTTGTCTGAGATAACAAAGTGCTTAGCCGGACTTATTACAAAGAAACCCCTCAGAGTTTCTAGTTCAGTCCGTAGCTCCATAATCAGACTTCCTCAGCTCGCCTTTCTCGCACTTTCACCTAACTGTGCCTCGCTCTAAACTCTCAGATGTCGCTCCTCTTCATCATGCTTCAAATGGCTAAGGCATCCTGCCTTATATAGCCAAGCTTGCCTACAAATGCATCGGATGGATGAACATTTTTCCCACCATTGATCTTGTAATGGCTTGATCGCATGACACACAAAAATCAAGCAGAAGGATGATCCGTGTACTTTCAACGATCAGCTCAACATGCTAAGCAAGTCAGCCCAATATAGGTCCTACTTAAGCATGCGATCCACCTAGGAAATCCCCCATAACATGCATGAAATAGGTCCACACCCATCTGCGGCCACCTAGGTACTTGTTCCACAAAGTTGTCCCCAAATGCATAAGTGATCCATGTGGATCCCGTTAGACTGATAAGTGCCATCCGAATTCAGCTAAGTGTTCAAGTATGTTAATGAACATATAAAAGACTTCATCGCAAAAATGAATGCAAAGTCTGGGTCTGTTACATCCTCCCCCACTTAAACTGGTGCAACGCCCTCGTTGCTGCATCTTCAAACCAAAAGTTACAGAGGGAGTGCTATGCTGTGCTCAAGTCTATGGAGTTGAGTTCCTCTCGAGGAACTCCATGATCTTTTCCTCATCACGCTAAAGAGTCTTGCCATCTTGCCAAGAAGCAGACTCACGTGGCTCGCCCTAAAAAATGATAAGGAATTCTCTGTGCACCTTCCTGCCATAGGGCCTGATTCGCATAGCCAAGACTTGACCTACTTGCTTTACTGGATGGTCGATTGCATTAGCTGGGCCCCTCTCAGGAATGTTGTGAACCAAATCTTCTTCATTTTCATTGTGTGCTCTGAGCTATGACACATAAAAAACTGGGTGAATTCTTAGATACTCTGGTAGATCCAATTTGTAGGCTACTGGACCCATCTTCTTCACAATGTAGAACGACCCATCCCACCTGCGAACAAGTGAAGTGCTCAATCCCATTGGTACTTTGAACTAGTAAGGATCTATACGTAACAAAAATCTGTCATCCACTTGAAATTCCATTTGCCTGCATTTTCCAACAACATTCTTCTTCATTCGGTTTGATGCCTTGGTGAGATGATAATGAGATAGGTCAACTCGCTCATTCTAGGTCTACACCATGTCTACCACATCAATATCACCTTCTTGATATGCATGCATCACTGTATGCGGAGTGAGTGGCTGTTGTCTCGTCACCAACTTGAATGGTGAGTACTTGGAAGACTCACTCTTCTACAAATTATAACTAAATTGAGCTGCATTAAGCAAGTTCGGCCAATTGCCTTGGTCGGAATCCACAAAATGCCTCAAGTAGACTTGCAACACCGCATTAATCTACTCAGTTTGTCCATCCATTTGTGGATGATAAGCAGAACTCATCAGAAGTTTGGTGCCCACAAGTTTGAACAACTTGGTCCAAAACTTTGATGTGAACCTGGTATACCTGTCCAAAATAATGCTCAATGGTATGCCCCAGTACTTAACCACATTTTTGAAAAAGTACTCTGTCACTAGCTCAGCTAGACATGGCTATTAGAAAGTAACAAAAATAGAATACTTGCTGAACTGATCCACAATAGCCATAATGCTAGAGAAACCTTCCACATTCTGTAGCTGAATGATGAAGTCCATACTCACACTTGTCCATGGCCACATAGGTATTGGCAAAGGTTGGAGCAACCCACCCAGTCACTCATGAACTAACTTATCCTATTGACAGGTGAGGCAAGTCCTCACATAGGGCTCAACATTGTCTTGCATCTTAGACTAGTAGAAGCCATGTTCCATAAGTGCCAAAGTCCGCTTCTGCCTTGGGTGGCCCACCCAAGTTGAATCATGACACTCACATAACAACTCTATGCACAACTCCTTCCATTTTGGAATGTACAAACGGTTCTCTGCTATTGGCATTTTGATGATGTTTTGATTGTCATTAATGGACACACACTTTCTTGATGATGCACACACACTTCCTTGATGTATGAGTTATGCTCAACCAGTAATTGTTCCAACCGGTATTGTGTATTATTGAATGTATAGTCTTTAGACTATTGGTATTTGGCAGAAGATGTTTACTGGTCACAGATTGACTGAAGAGCTCAAGTAGTATGAAGACCTAAGTGGTATGAGGATCCCAAGTGGTTCGAGGATCACAAGTGGTATGAAGGACCCATGCGGTAGTTAACTTTTGATCGGAACACTATGATCTACCAGTCTTCATTTTTGATAACCGGTAATCAGTATATTGTATTAACCGGTATTACTCTGTGATGAGTTACCAATTGGTATTATTGTAATGTGTGATGAGTTATCATCCATTGACACTTTGGCAATGTTTTTGTGTCGTGTTACCAAATGTGTCTAGATGCACTGAACCTAGGAACTTGTAGTCTAATCCTATTGGACTGACATGAAATCAGATTCCTTTATAAGGACATCATGTCTAGGGTTTGCATGTGAGATGTGTAAGAGACAGATTATGAGACATTGTGCGATCATTGAAGAGAAGATTAGGTCTATGTGAAGAGATAGAGTGTGGAGATATTGAAGACTAAAGTAATGCTGAAATGCATTAACAATGAGTTGACAAGGATCTAATTAATCATACTGTGCTATTGTCTAAATCATTCACTTGTTGATTACTAATATCTTCAACAAGTCTGAAACCCTTAATTGGATAGGCCTAGCAAAGCCTTTGTAAATCCTCTAAAAAGGTGGTTCACAACCATGGATCTGAAATCCTCTAACAAGGTAGTCTTTAACAGGACTTATCTCCTAACAGAGATCTAGATTCCTAACAGGATCTGTTCTGGTGAAGAACATTGTAAGACCTTAATCGGTCTGACCTTAACCAGTTTGGTTTCTATTTTGTAGATAGTTACTTGTGAGTTTCTTCTCATCGTGGTTTTTCCCATTTGGGTTTCCACGTCAAATATCTTATGTTATGGTGATTGTGCTCTTGTGGGTGAATGCTTTGCTTGCTATTTGGTTTGCATTTATCTTAACCAGTTTATTAGTGAATCTGTTGCACCAGTTATCTAGTAAACTGTTTAAAAGATTGAACACAGTATTTTTTGGTATACTAATTCACCCCCCCCCCTCTTAGTATTCATCACTCTGCATAGTAGAGCATTCTATCCCGCAGTGAAAACCTCCTAGTCCACCAAGCACGGACTCGAAGAACAATCTGATAGGCTTGAGAATCATTCTCAAGTGCTTCCTTGATCTGATCTAGCACATATTCAGCCACAATGACTTGGCTGGAACCTCCTTCCAAGTTCTCTAGTGTGCCCAACTATGCCTTTTGACTGAGAGCATCTACAACCACATTTTGTCTTCCTGGGTTGTACATGAACTCAAAATCAAACTCTGCAAGAACTCCTGCCACCTTTCTTTCTTTGGGGTGAATTTGGCCTGCGTTTTGAAGTAAGTTGAATTGATATTGTCTATCTTCACTACAAAAGGAACTCCCAGAAGATAGTGCTGCCAAACTCTAAGGCAGTGAACAATGGTTGTCATCTCCTTCTCATGGGCATAATATTTGCGGTCCCTATTGTTAAGTTTCCTTGACTTGTATGTAACTGGGTGTCCATGCTACATCAGAACTTCTTTGATCGCATAGTCAGAAGCATCCGTCTGAACCTCAAATGGTTCATTGTATCTTGGTAATGCAAGCACATGTTCGACTGTGAGCTTTCTCTTCAAATCTTTGAAAGCATGCTGCTGTCACTCACCCTAGATACACTCTTTTCCTTCTTCAACAAGTCGGTCAAGGGTCCTGCGATCCTGGAGTAGCTTGCAACAAACTTCATTTAGTAATTCGCCAGTCCCAAAAATTGTTGTACCTCATGGATATTTCGAAATGGTTCCTAATCCTAAATCGTTGCAAGCTTTTCTGGATCAAGTTGGATTTGACCATGTCCCACAATGTGCCCCAAGTACTGAACCTCCTCCTGTGAAAAGTCACACTTCTCCCTCTTAGCAAAGAGGCTATGTGCTCTCAAAAGGCTGAACACCTCCCTAAGGTGCTCCCTGTGTTCTACAAGAGTACGACTATACACCAAGATGTTATCCAAATATACAATAAGACATTTATCCAGCAAGGACCTAAGCACATCATTCATGAGGGTGCTGAAAGTAGCTGGTGCATTGGTTAGGCTAAACGACATAACCAAAAATTCATAAGATCCATACCTTGTTGTGATAGTCATCTTCTCTTTGTCGCTTGGTGCAATGTGGATCTGGTAGTAGCCTTGTCTGAGATCCAACTTAGTGAAGTACCTTGCCTCCCCAAGTCGATCAAAGATATCCACTATCAAGGGAAGAGGGTACTTATTCTTAATGGTTAGCTTGTTGAGTGCCCAATAGTCCACACACAAACGAAGTGACCCATCTTTCTTTTGCTGAAATGAGACTGGAGACGCATAGGGTGAGAAAGAAGGTCGTAAGTATCATACCTCAACAAGCTCCACAAGCTACTCCTCAACTCTACCATGTTAGGTCTTGAGAGGTGATAAGGAGCCTTAGCCAACGGTCTTGCTCCTATCTCCAACTCAATCATATGATCAACATGCCTCTTTGGTGGTAGTGTTGCTGGTAACTTATTTGGCATTACATATGCGAACTCCTTAAAAACATCCTCTACTGCGGATGGATTAGATGAGCTGGATGGTTTGCCTTCATCCCATCCACCAAGTAAGGTATCCAGGAAGAGTTCCTCAGTTGCCTTCCTCCCAACCCGCTTAGCATTCAGTGCACTTAGAATCTGAGTTGAGTCACCTCGCCGCATTGTTAGAATCATACATGGCCGTGCCAGATCCAAGATCAAAACAAAACCCAAGTATGGAGCCACCATAGCTGCTGCTTGTCTCAGGTATGCTTGTCCCAAAATCATATCGAACTTTTCCATTTCGATCTCCACAAGGTTGACTAGAGCCTGCCATGATTTGGTTCGCATGACTGCATTCTGGATCTCGCCACTGACCTTTCGTACGATAGCAGTAACCACCTTGAATTTAGTCTCAGTTGGATCCATCTTGAGCCCAAGTGACTTCTCTTAGCTCACAGACATGTAATTATGCGTTGCCCCAGAATCAACCATCGCCAAGACCTTCTTTCCTCCAAAGAATGCCTTGATGAAGCATAAGTCGTGTTGACTTGATGTGCTTGCATTCGGATTTTCTGTCTATTGCAAAGCATTCAACAACTGCAACACACCCATTTCGGGTTGAACCTTCTAGTTCTTGTTCAACAACAAATTGATGTGAGTCTGCTTTGGGCACTCTCGAACCCAATGTCTAGGTTTCCCACAAATGAAGCAATTGTTATCCGCCTTCTTATCTTTAGCAGGTGTTTTCTTCTTCGCCTTCTTGGAGGGTGGTTCCCAGTCAGCTTACTCTTCTTCTGCTCATCTGCCTTCAGCTGTGGACCAACATTCCGCTTGTCCTTCTTCCAATGAAAGTTCTTGCATCGATCTCTTGATTCAAACCGTGCTCCACCAAACCCTTTGGCTGCATCACCCTTATAATCCAACAAGCTATCGACCAAAGTATTCACCTGTGCCAATGTTTACACTTTTTGTCATCACATTTCATCGGCAGCCCAAGGTTGTATGTTCCTCATAAACAAGTACAACTTCTCAAAGTCATTTATCTTGGTACATTCCAAGTCCAGTACTTGGAACTATCAGACATAATCTTGAATCTTGTCGGTATGCTTCAGCTCATCAAAGCAAGCTCGAGCCACCCAATGTGAATTGCCTGGATAGAACCAATCCTACAAAGCTGCCTTCAGTTCGAGCCAATTCTTAATTGATTGTACTTCCTTTCCAGCTCACTCGTCCGCCAAATGCGTCCGCCACCAAAGCTTTGCACTTCTAGTGAAGAATGAGGCCACCTTCCTGACTTGTGCCTCATCAACCAACTCAAGTGCACTCGACAACTACATCCCAGAAGAAGTTATCCAATACTTTGTCATCTCGATCGCCATCATATGATCCAATTAGTGTTGATGTCTTGGAACCCTACATTCCATCTTGAAGCAGTGCATGGTGAAGTGACTGCCCTTCTCTCAGAAACTTGATATCATCGCTATGAACCTCCACACTTTGATGAATCTTGTCCATGAAATCATGCATCTCTTTGAGTCTTGATATAATACTACCAATCGGTCCTCCCAACACTCCAAACTAGAAATCCACTGCTCATGATCCTGGATCCATTGCTTGGTACATGACCCATGCTAATCATGCTCTTGTTGTTCCTCGACTTCCTCTTGATATGCATCATCTTGAGGATCCGTCATTGAGTTCCTTTGAAAATCCTTTGCAAAGTTCTTCTATGATACCAACTGTCACGGACCTTATCAACAAGATCTACATGACATTGGCATTAATTGTCTTAGGTGCGCAAAGGCCTACAAAGAACCAACTCAGACTACACCTTCTCATACCTATTCGGATCAGAACTCAATGTTGCCTAAAAATCAATGCTATGAATTTTTTCCAATGCAAAATCCAAATAAATGAGGAAATAAGTAGTCAGATGCACTGCACTAACTCAGTATGCACAAAAACACAAAAGATGGTGGGCGAACACGAATGCTTTTCCATTATGTAAAACCAGTATTACAAAATCAAAAGCCAAGTGTCTTATGTTAAGAAACACTAGTCACCGCGTTGTTTGAGCTAACAAAGTGCTTAGCTAGACTTATTACAAAGAAACCACTCAAAGCTTCTAGCTTAGTCCATAGCTCCACAATCAGACTTCCTCAACTCGCACTTTCACCTGACTACGCCTCGCTCCAAACTCTTAGATGTCGCTCCTCTTCATCATGCTTCAAATGGCTAAGGCATCCCGCCTTATATAGCCAAGGCTACCTACAAATGCATCGGATGGATGAACATTTACCCCACCATCGATCTTGTAATGACTTGATCGCACAACACACAAAAATCAAGCAGAAGGATGATCCATGTGCTTCCAATGGTCGACTCAACACGCTAAGGAAGTCAGCCCAATATAGGTCCTATTAAGCATGTGATCCACCTAGTCAATCCCCCATAATGTGTGCCAAATAGGTCCGCACCCATCTATGGCTACCTAGGTACTTGTTCCACAAAGTCAGCCCCAAATGCATAAGTGATCCATGCAGATCCCCTTAGATCGATAAGTGCCATCTGAATTCGGCTAAGTGTTCAAGTATGACAATGAACATAGAAAAGACTTCATCCCAAAAATGAATGCAAAGTCTGGGTCTATTACATTACCACATTATCTGACTTACCTTTGATTTCCTTGTATTACCTTGTTTTCTTACCGATCTTTCCCAAGTTTCACGTTCATTTCCATCTCCTTGTGTTGTTTTTAATGTTTGAAAGTTATTGCTATGTTCACTTCCAATTGTCTTCTAGCTGGCTGACAACATATACCCCTCACTCAATTTTAATTTTTTTCATTTGTTCCGATTGTCACTAGGGTTTTCACATTTTCATTTCATCAGTTTGTTTGTCTCTTATATTGTATACTATAAATGCAAAAAGTGTTATCCAAAAAAATTTCTTTGTTTTTTCAAAAAATTTTAAAGATAAAAGAACAATATTATAGTTCTTATGAAGTTTTCTGGATTCGTTTGTGTGTATTTTTTTCCCATCAACATTTCGAATCACACTCTGTGATTAATCATCAGGATGAAAATAATTTCATATCTTTCATATCTTTGGAATTCTTTTCATCCTAATGATGAATCACAGAGTGTGATTCGAAACGTTGATGGAAAAAAGATACACAAAATCGAATCCAGAAAACTTCATAAGAATATAACATGGATTGTGAAAATCTCATGGCTTTAATATTATAGTTGACATATTTATATTTTTTCTAATAATTTTGAAGTTTATGGTTTTTGAAATTTAATAAAAAGAGACCCAATTAAATGGTATTGTAGATAAAAATTAGAATTATTATTAAAAAAATTGGGGATAAAAAATTTGAAACTATTTCTTAATGTATTTTTATTTATTGCAAATCACTCATGTAATCTTTTGTTACACTTTTTTCTGACAAAATCCATTGATGTGTTTTGTGAGGCATTTGATACAAATTGGGTTGCTCCCATATTTTTTAATTGAAATTTCAATAATTGCAAATAAGCATTTTTTTAAATCTTTTCTATGTTAATCTATACTATTGTGTTTTCTTAAGACTTGAACATTGTAGTTTTTATCACGTGTTTCCCAATTTTCTTACAATTGGATTATTTATATCTTGAAAATATGCATGTTTCTAAATTGAAATTTATTTAATCCATGTACTTATTCTCATTTAGTTAGTAAAAACAATTATCATGTATTTGCTAATTGATAAATGGAATAGAAATAAACCTATAAGTCAATTATTTCTTCCATAAATGTAACCAATTTACAAATATACATCGTAGCTGAAAGATTATTGCATTACCCATTACTTCCATAGATTAAAATCTTTACCAATTTTTTTTAAGAAAGTCAATTTTATATTTGAAAAGGGACTATCTCATGTTTGAAATCAAAGACTCTATCAAAAAATCACAATCCTAGATTTGATTGTAGAGAACAAAATTGGATCACTAACCATAAATTATAATAAAATATATTCATACTACCAAGAAAAAGTGCACATCATTTAAGAGCATGTTTTTATATTGTTACATGTACCAACTCCATAATTTAGAATAATTTAGGTTTTAATTCCTATTAGAGCATATCACACTTAGATTTTATTGTGGAGAAAAAAATTGGACCAATTATAATAAAATATATTCATATTACCACAAAAAAGTGCTTGTCATTTAATAGCATGTTTTTATAGTTCTACATGTACCAACTCCCCAGCTTAGAATAGATTAGGTGTTATTTTCTATTAGAGTTTAGTTTTCATAACTATATAAGGATATCATCATAAAGAGCTTTAATTCCATTTATTTTGGTGAATTATTTTTATACTACTACATATATTAATGGGAACAAAGATGTTTACACTACTATATATTTTAATGGGTAAGAAGAATTCCATCATGATACCCAAGTTATGTAAATGGATACAAAAGATAATGTAAAGGCCAAACTAGATTTTAAATGAAAAAATATTCAAATTTTATTATTTACAAGAATCATTTCATATTATTATAAAATTTTACTTAATTGTATTGAATCAATTTGAATATTCAAGAATTATAATTAGCCAATTCAAGCTATTTTGTCAAATATGGGACAACTAGTTTCATAGCCAATCTGGGATCTTTTCTCTGTTGGGCAAACTTAACCATACAAGATGATAAATAAGTTAGAGAAGCTCGGACCTAAAAGAACAATCATTTGATGTATTTCATTGGTGAAATAATGAACTTTATAGCATGTTTCTCATATAATATAAATCATGTAAATATAAAATGATCTTGTCTTTAATAAATGTAGAATAGATGAGGTACGAAGATAGGATCAAATGACTAACTACCTTCCCAAAGGTGTAACACTTGTAAGCTTAATAAAAGATGTGTGAGAATGTATAAAGTTTGGAAGTAAAAGTTTTATCGAATGGTGACTATATGTATCTCAATCACATGAAATGGGACAAAAAGTATCTGTGTGGATTCTTAACTAGCATGAATGAGTCAATCTTGAAAGAGTGATTATCTAACTAGGTATGAAATGGACTATAGATGGTAACAAACCCTCTTAAATACAAATTATAGAGTGGTGTATGCAACAATGATGAGCCCTAACCACTAGGACATGTTAGTTACTAAAATTTTGTATGATAAAAACCCATCTTAAAAAGTATGATAGAATAGAAATATATAAGTGAAGAAGATAGAACATAGGAGGATTCAAGATGATCCTCTAAGGACTACTTATAACAAATAAGTACAATAAATATTCCTCTTGTGATGCTAAAAATGTGGTTAGTACATTAGGCATACACATATAATCAGAAAATAAAAACATAATTGAAAGCTTAATTGAAAACTAAATCAAAGATGCAAACCATAAGCCTTCCTTGAAATGTCCTATTTTCCTCTATTCTTGAGGAACTTGGAAGTGTTGGATTGATGCGCTCTTAGCGGAGCAATGACCTCCAAAATGACAACTCAAGAGTTGAGTAGCTAATTGATCATGATTAACTATGGAGATGATATGAAATGCATGATTTAATAACCTAGATGAACATGCTATGATAAATCCAAAGCTAATTACTAGATAAGTGAAATGCAAAATGCCTATAGTAACAATGCCTAAATTGATATGAGATGGGATCTGCCTATAGTAACAATGCATAAGATGAAATGAGATCAGATCCATATTGCTCCAAAATGAGGGGTATTTATAGGAATTCCAAGGCCAAAGTTGAGGTGGTAGGAATCGACGGTCCAGATTTGATCTGAAGATATCAAGGGCCAAGATTGAGGAAGTTGGAGAAGAGGTGTAATGCCCCGCTAGGAACCCCGAAGGGATAAAGCTAAAACACACAATTGGGGTGCAATAATTTTTATTTTTTTAAGATAAACACAACATTAAGATACAACAAGATATCAAAGATTCAGAATTACATAGCAGAAGACATCAACTAACACCTAAAGAGTTTCCCAACGAGATTACTTAAATCATAATTCACTTAACTCACACAATTAATCCAATAAGCTGATTATCTTAATAACGAGATAATTCTTAATCAAGATAATTTCTTTCAGAAGATGGAAATATAAATCACAAGCAAAGATTCATCCATTAAGATCTATTCATAATCTTCATTCAAGCTTTTCATTAAAATACAAGCCATACATCTAATATTCTAACACACTAGAATTTCATCATAACATATGAGATCTTTTCAAGCATACTTAATTTCCTTAACAACAACTGAATATATTCCATTACTCTAAACTACATTATTTCATATTCCAATTTATTGCATTTTAAAAGGCGATTGCATACATGCATCTATGATAAATCTCATCTAAACCACTTATGCATTCGATCAAAATGGCATTCAAGAAAGAACTGCATATAAACATTTAAAGTTAATTCCATCTTATCCACTTATACATTCTAACATAAGCTATTCATACATGATAAAGTTGAATAAGGGAAACATAAGAGAATAACATCACATAACACCATAATGATCTCAGAGTTCACCCCTAAAGGGCTACATCTCCGGGTCTGCTCAACTGCAAGACCCCTCTGATAATTAATAAAGTTAGGAATACAAGAGGTTACACCATTTAAAATCTTGCCATCAAGGCGAAACATAAACAATATACAAACGACCACATCGGTCAATTAATACATAAACGATCCCTAAAAAGAAAAGGATCCAACTGAACATAATCAGAGCTAATACAAAGGTCCATTGGAGCATCCACAAAACTGAGTCATCACCACCCAAGGTCTAACATGAAACCAAGTACTTACAAGGGCATAGACAAAAGGACGACCCACAAAGGCACTCCTAACAGGACAAAATGACAATGCACTAGCGAACGTAGGGACAAGTGTCATCACACATCCTGGTATGGTTATCATGGCAGGTCTTCATAGGTCCCGACCCCATACACTGGGTTACCCTGGCAACCTAATCCGAGCTTGTAGCCCATCCAAGCCTCATGTGGTCCCACACATCCTCTCGTGAAGACAAGGATGGTGGTTTGCCATTTCACGCCTTCTCACAACATGTCAAGTCTATGTTAGCACTCATCCCATGTGTGAGGCACATTTATCTTACTTAGAGATTACATTCTAATCTACTGTTAGGTTATCACTTATTAGACTAACTTTCGATGAGTTACCCAAAAGCCACTTTGGGTGCGGCCCCCAATTGAAAGCCACTTTCCCATTCAACATTAGACTATACTCAGACGAACTCAAAAACCAAGGAATAGACATGGTCAGATGAACGAAGTTCAAAATGGAGAAATCCACCATTTGGTCAAACATGACTTCATACGAGGTGCACTGACAGACGATACTCTAACTAGAGACCTGACCGACTAAGGTCAACCATGAATCATCATTCGACACCCACATAGAGGATATGACCAAATACGACACCACCACAAAACAACAGTCAACTCGGAACCGAGGACTAAAACAGGTACCCCAAATCAATCCATACGACAGGGTCCTATCAAACAAAGCATGACTTGCCATTACATAAGCAAAAGCGAATACAAAAATTAAACTCGCATAGGTAATATTCAGCAAATACAATCTTTTCCGAATTGATCTAAACGTTAAAAGTCGATCAAGTTTTCTACATGGTCTATAAGAGATTGCAGTTATCTACTTCATTAAGATACAGGTTGTTCTTGGTTTTCTAACTCTCTAAGGTTCATAGCATCGACCACAAATAAAAGCCATAATGAGTTCTTAAACCAATTTCACATTCATAAAATTAGACAACCATTAACCAATTAAATAAGATATTTAATCTCCAATTAAAACATCATTGACATACTGGTTCAAAACCAACCTCTACAGTTTCATATTTTCCAAGCTCAGTTTCACTATACGGATCAAGGAAACATAAATATATACGGAATCCAAACAAAGATAATCATTTCCAAAATCCAAAAATTACTTCCCTTCGCACATATAGAAGAATCCAAAATTAACTATTAATTAATGAATATATTTATTAAGCCACGATTAATTAAATATAACAAATTAATAATTAATAACGGAATTAACAAATTAAGTATTTAATTAGAGAAATATTCATTAATAATAAAATAAAATTTGAGCATTAATTAATGTACACTTTCCATTATACAAATAATTAATAACAAATTAATCATAGTTTATTACTTAATGAACATTTAATCATAATTAAAAATAAACTTAATGAAAAATACATTTATTATAATATTAAATTATAATATATATATTTTTTTATTTTAAAAAAAAACATATAAAAAAAACACATTCTTTGTTTTTTTTACGAAAACAAAAATTATAAAATAAGGGGAGGGAGGGTACCCACGTGGAACCCCACGTGGGCCCCCCCTTGGGAGCTCACGCTACCCATGGTAGCATTGCTACCAAATGGTAGCAAGCGGCTGCCATGGGCAGCGCTGCTACTTTTGGTAGCAGTCCGCTACCATGGTAGCAAGCTACCTCCCACGTGGTGGGGGTTTGTGCCCTGCCACATGGGTATAAAATATTATTTTTTAAATTTTTTTTTTTTTTAAAACATTTTGCTGTCAAAAATGCACAGTAAGAAAAATACAGTCTCCCAGAGACTAAAATATTCTTTTTTTTTTTTTAAAAAAAACACAGTTTTGATTTGCCATGAAAATTAGTTTGGTAGGAAATATGTTTCGGTTTCCTTTTTTTTTTTTATGGGTATTCTTCCTTTCAAACACAAATGGGTTTCAAACACCCAAAACAAATTGAGGAATATCGAAACCCCAATTAAATTTTTTTTCAACAAAAATCCATATATGGGCAAAAAGAACCATTTTTAAAACCATGATTCAACTATTTTTGCAAGAACACCAGTCATATGCATAGTTTTAAAATCACATATCCAAATTAAATCTAAAATCAATTTGAAAGCTTCATTTTTTTAACAACAAATGTTTTTCTTTCAACCACAGACCATTTCTTTGGTAACAAGGAAGACAAATAAGGTAATTCCTACCTCCATACGCATTCCTGGGAGAGATTTGAAGAAGAGCCCAACCTGCAAGCTCCAAAAACCTTCTTCCTCCCAAAACCCCCAAATTTCCACCAAAATATTTTTCCAAAATTATATTTTTTTCTCCAAAAAAAATTCCATCCTCAAAATTTTCCAAAAGTTTAGGTTATAAGGAAGAGTTGACCAAAATTTCATTTTTTTTGAATTAAAGTTTTTATTTAAAAATAATTCTTTTCCAACTATATCAATAAATTGAATTGCTTTTCCCATTTAAAATTGATTTTCTCACTCCACTGAAATTTAACCTTTCTATTTGAAAAATGCCAAGAAGCTAAAATTAATTCTATTTCAATTAAAATTAAATCTTTTTTTTTCAACAGCATAAACATAACAAATTTAATATTAAAATTAACTATTTTATTGAACTTGCTCCCAAACTGACTCGAGCAATTCAAATTAACGATAAATCACATAAAGAAATCCTGATTAATCTTGTCCATTAATCTTTAATGCACAAACACATATTTAATCAAATTAAACACTAAGGACTAATTAATCAATTTAACCATACACACCAAGCACACAAACCAAGAAAGTCGATCAGACAGACGACTCGCAAACCCAACCAAAAGGGAATACCGACGACAACTGATGATGCTCACTGGAGCATGACTATGGTCAACTAGGGTCTTACGACCACCTAATCCAACTCTAAGGATTAAAGAGGTACACTCAAACCTGCAAATCCAGGTGAAGATGAACCTTGCACTCATGCGGCGTTGTACCTGAAATCTCTTGCAACCAAGAGTCTTACATGCATACATATATAACCGTAATGAAAGCGTTAGCCCAATATTAATACCACGAAATAGGAACACTAAACAACTTTCATATAGCTAGTGCGAAAACCACATCAACAGCTATGCACTAAATCAACACATCTGACTATAATCATTATATTATGATAAACTAACTAAGATAAAACTGAGAATAAAAATTGATTAGGGCAGGGGTACTACATTCTTCCCCCCTAGGTTCCGACTTACTCCTGGAAGTCATAAGGCTAGATGGAGAACATGTCGTACGCATCAGCCCTGAAACTCATTCCACAAAGTTCAAATTGCACATAGAAATCTTTCCATAAACAAATGAAATATTATTCCAAAATCTTTTACAAACGCCATTGTCCATTGGCAAGATACATCTAAATCCATACATTTCTTATAACATCCTAGAAATTATCGACAATCATAGTAGAGAAACAAGAATTTTCTCCCTTCCATTTCACCAAATTAATGCATTACAAAGAGGTAAACAACCATTACCATAATCATCTACCAGATATGACAAGAAAACATGCCATCATGATCAATTTCTTTTACCAATCCATCTTTATCATAAAATTTTATTGCATAGAACTAGCTTAAAATATCAATTTCTACAACCAAATTAACTTCCAATAAATAAGAGCAACAAAAATAACTCAATTGCTTACACTTGTCAGGCATAAGAAAACCTTTCCAATGACTATGTCCCATAACATAGTGGCAAGTTAACACAATTTACTCCATGATACAAATAATAACCATCCACATAACTAGAATGCATAACTCAAAAGGCCACATGTGAGCATGTCTTATGCTCGGTCAAAGATAACATGCATGATCAACATCTCTATGCCTCATCTCAAAACAACAATATGATCAAAAATATCCGATATCTCACTCAAGGCTCGATGGTGCTAGGCACACCATAGCGGTGCTACCTTCCATACAAGACCTTTGTGAATATCCCTTGTTGAGCAAGGTGGTTAGCCTCCAAGAGATAGTCACTACACATAGGTAGGTAGTGGATCCTAGCCACATCACAGCCTCACATACCCCCATCCTCAAGGTTCCTTGCGACCACTTCCTCGTACACACTCTACCAAATCCGTATCATACGTCTTTGGAGAGGAATTTCACATTTCGACATAAGACCAACATACGAAAACAATAAGGATAAACCAGTTTAGCCACCAAAGTAAAGATGAATAAAGATAATAAATCATCAATTCCAACAGTAAGGCAAGAAAATAATCCGGAATTGCAACACCAAATCCAAAGTGCAAAAGATCACAAGATCATGGCTAAACCTTCAAAGTCAAAGTAAAATAAATTGCTGATCCCCAAAGAAATATAAATAATATCACAACTGCACATAACATCACTGTGTGACTAGCATCTAGCCACCAACGAGGAAGGAAGGAACAAGTGACTAGCTATTGCAGTAGCTCATCATGTGGTGCGACATAGTCACACTACCCACATGGCATGGCGGTGTGCACCTCGACATCACCCCGCATCACGTCATCACGTGGCATGGCAATACCCCAAGCGAAGAAGACAAGCAATGGGCATATCCTGCATGGTAGTGTACCTCGTGAAAACAAGCACACATAGGTCACGTCCCGCATAGTGACGTATCTAGAAGGATACTCACCATAAGTCAGAGGTATACATGACTAGGGTCCACCCACATGCCCACCAACACATACTAACTGGCAGCACATGTGAATAACCCTACCTTTCATGAAGACAAGGCAAAGGATCCTCCAAATTATACCATCACTATGCACAAGAATCACCATCCATATTCTCAAATAAAGGAGAGGAATAGGCTGTCATATATAAACCTATAAAATAGATTTATCAAAAGGGAAAGTATTGAGTACACCTTTGATATAGTTTAATAGTACAACTATATCATTCCTCGAAGTAGAGAAGCTAAAGTCGCTTCGCGCCGACATTACTCGTACGCCAATCCATACTATTCAAGGAATGGTCACTTCGAATACTACCCCTTAACATACTGAGTTACCCACAACTCGAGGTTTGGTACTCAGTAGGGAAACAAATAAGCAACATCACATAAACAGTATGGTTTCCCATACTCATAAGCAACATATCCTCCATGGTTGATTACTTCACCAATCCATGGGCACATATAATAGGCACTGGTTTCTTACAATACACACAATTACACCAGTACTGGTTTAGTCACATTTATGGGGAGTACTTTTCAGTACGCTAACATCTATACAAGGAAGATTTTAATTATGCTTTCTATATAAATAACTGAATCAAGTTTACTCTAGATTTAGGTACTGAAATTATTAACAATTCACAATTATATAAGGAAATAACATCATTCCTATATCTTTATCAAATTTCACTAAGCATTCGTAACTAAATTACTTAGCTATGCAAATTCTTTTCTAAAGCTTAAGACTTTCATCTTTCACTATGAAGCCAAAATGCAATAGTACAATTTTCACATGTTTTATAAAAATTCTATTTAAATCAATGCATTCTTTAATACCATTTCTAAAAATCTTATGATTAGGCAAAGAGAGGGGAAAGAGAGGTTGATAATCAAACTGTTTCTTACAAAGACACAAGATCAATCAAGGTCACACTACATCATAAAATTTCTCACTATAAGCCTATCATTTTAATTACATGGTTTTCATTTCGCTACCATTTCGAAGGATGACAATCAGCCAAAAAAAACACTTCCAATAATTATGGTTGCAACAAGAGGTTCTAGTTTTTCAACCAACAGAGATCAAAACAGGCAATCTTTTCGATAATACCAGACCTCTTGAGAACAGTCTCTTATACTTAATACAATACAGACACATGTCATAATTTGTAACCTATTATAGAAATCACATTACGATCAAAAGTAAGCGAGGAGCTATCAACTAAATAATACATCTTAATGCATGCACATCAAACAAGCTTTTCATTCGCACTTTCTAAACACATTAAGGTAATTACATATACCCAAAAGCGAGTTCAATGGAGCATTTGCTAAAATAAATCTTCAATCAAACTGGTTTAATGAAACACATAAAACAATCTTTCGGGGAACACATTAATACTCTCTTGAAGCTACAATAACATGCTCCTTTTAATACTTCTTCTACAAACCAAGCAGTTTCACATAATTCAACTATTCGCATTTTAATACACCTCACTTAAGATAAAATTTAATTATGTTACTCCTACAAAATACACATGGAGAATACTTTAAAGGCACACATACAATTTTCTCCCAATAACCAAAATAAATTTTTAAACCCATAGCCCTTTAATGATCTAAAAAAACATAAGCGTCATAAGGCTCACACAAGGGTTCAAGAAGTCACACCCTTTTCTCTCTCGCAAACAAGAAAACTTGAATCAAAGATAATTACACATATCCTAATCATTTTAATTTCCAGAAAGAGAGAGAGGAATGGTGATAATCATTTAATTTTCTACAAAATAAGCATTCAATAATTGCCATACTAGTCCTTCAAGTGGACAACACTAAGCTAGATCATAATTTTAAACAAACACAATTCGCACTTTTAGATTCAAGACAAGCACTGACCAACCCAAATGGATTAGTCTATATAGTACAACACTCAAAAAGGAAGGTACATACGACTCTCTTTCAAAATATGAGTAATCGTAGGCCAAGACATCAATAAGCACACAATGCACATATAAACACTCAAACACCAACATTAAGAAGGTGAGAACAAGGTGTGAACACACACGTTACACACAAGTTAAGGTTTTTTGAATCACTCATATACAAAAAGGAGGACAAGCATACACATAAGGTCGATACACCTCACACCAATAGAGGGCACACGAGACACCAGAGATCCCAGTGTTTGCAACTTGGCTCTAATACCAAATGTAATGCCCCGCCAGGAACCCCGAAGGGATAAAGCTAAAACACACAATTGGGGTGCAATAATTTTTTTTTTTTTTAAGATAAACACAACATTAAGATACAACAAGATATCAAAGATTCAGAATTACATAGCAAAAGACATCAACTAACACCTAAAGAGTTTCCCAACGAGATTACTTAAATCACAATTCACTAAACTCACACAATTAATCCAATAAGCTGATTATCTTAATAACGAGATAATTCTTAATCAGGATAATTTCTTTCAGAAGATGGAAATATAAATCACAAGCAAAGATTCATCCATTAGGATCTATTCATAATCTTCATTCAAGCTTTTCATTAAAATACAAGCCATACATCTAATATTCTAACACACTAGAATTTCATCATAACATATGAGATCTTTTCAAGCATACTTAATTTCCTTAACAACAATTGAATATATTCCATTACTCTAAGCTACATTCTTTCATATTCCAATTTATTGCATTTTAAAAGGCGATTGCATACATGCATCTATGATAAATCTCATCTAAACCACTTATGCATTCGATCAAAATGGCATTCAAGAAAGAACTGCATATAAACATTTAAAGTTAATTCCATCTTATCCACTTATACATTCTAACATAAGCTATTCATACATGATAAAGTTGAATAAGGGAAACATAAGAGAATAACATCACATAACACCATAATGATCTCGGAGTTCACCCCTAAAGGGCTACATCTCTGGGTCTGCTCAACTGCAAGACCCCTCTGATAATTAGTAAAGTTAGGAATACAAGAGGTTACACCATTTAAAATCCTGCCATCAAGGCGAAACATAAACAATATACAAACGACCACATCGGTCAATCAATACATAAACGATCCCTAAAAAGAAAAGGATCCAGCTGAACATAATCAAAGCTAATACAAAGGTCCATTGGAGCATCCACAAAACTGAGTCATCACCACCCAAGGTCTAACATGAAACCAAGTACTTACAAGGGCATAGACAAAAGGATGACCCACAAAGGTACTCCTAATAGGACAAAACGACAACACACTAGCGAGCGTAGGGACAAGTGTCATCACACAACCTGGTATGGTTACCATGGTAGGTCTTCATAGGTCCCGGCCCCATACACTGGGTTACCCTGGCAACCTAATCCGAGCCTCCGGCCCATCCAAGCCTCATGTGGACCCACACATCCTCTCGTGAAGACAAGGATGGTGGTTTGCCATTTCAGGCCTTCTCATAGCATGTCAAGTCTATGTTAGCACTCGTTCGATGTGTGAGGCACATTTATCTTAGAGATTACATTCTAATCTACTATTAGGTTATCACTTATTAGACTCACTTTCGATGGGTTACCCAATAGCCACTTTGGGCGCAGCCCCCAATCAAAAGACACTTTCCCATACGACACTAGACTATACTTAGATGAACTCAAAAACCAAGGAATAGACATGGTCAGACGAATGGAGTTCAAAAGGGAGAAATCCACCATTTGGTCAAACATGACTTCATATGAGGTGCACTGACAGATGGTACTCTAACTAGAGACCTGACCGACTAAGGTCAACCATGAATCATCATTCGACACCCACATAGAGGATATGACCAAATACGACACCACCACAAAACAATAGTCAACTCGAAACTGAGGACTGAAATAGGTACCCCAAATCAATCCATACGACAGGGTCCTATCAAACAAAGCACGACTTGCCATTACATAAGCAAAAGTGAATACAAAAATTAAACTCGCATAGGTAATATTCAGCAAATACAATCTTTTCCGAATTGATCTAAATGTTAAAAGTCGATCAATTTTTCTACATGGTCTATAAAAGATTGCAGTTATCTACTTCATTAAGATACAGGTTGTTCTTGGTTTTCTAACTCTCTAAGGTTCATAGCATCGAACACATATAAAAGCCATAATGAGTTCTTAAACCAATTTCACATTCGTAAAATCAGACAACCATTAACCAATTAAATAAGATATTTAATCTCCAATTAAAACATCATTGACATACTGGTTCAAAACCAACCTCTACAGTTTCATATTTTCCAAGCCCAGTTTCACTATACGGATCAAGGAAACATAAATATATAAGGAATCCAAAAATTACTTCCCTTCGCACATATAGAAGAATCCAAAATTAACTATTAATTAATGAATATATTTATTAATCCATGATTAATTAAATATAACAAATTAATAATTAATAACGGAATTAACAAATTAAGTATTTAATTAGAGAAATATTCATTAATAATAAAATAAAATTTGAGCATTAATTAATGTACACTTTCCATTATACAAATAATTAATAACAAATTAATCATAGTTTATTACTTAATGAATATTTAATCATAATTAAAAATAAACTTAATGAAAAATACATTTATTATAATATTAAATCATAATATATATATATTTTTATTTAAAAAAAAAACATATAAAAAAAAACACATTCTTTTTTTTTTTAACGAGAACAAAAATTATAAAATAAGGGGAAGGAGGGTACCCACGTGACACCACGTGGGCCCCCCCTTGGGAGCTCACGCTACCCACGGTAGCGCTGCTACCATTTGGTAGCAGTCCGCTACCATGGTAGCAAGCTACCTCCCACGTGGTGGGGGTTTGTGCCCTGCCACGTGGGTATAAAATATTATTTTTTAAATTTTTTTTTTTTTAAAAAACATTTTACTGTCAAAAATGCACAGTAAGAAAAATACAGTCTCCGAGAGACTAAAATATTTTTAAAAAAAAAAAAAAAAAAACACAGTTTTGATTTGCCATGAAAATCAGTTTGGTAGGAAATATGTTTTGGTTTCCTTTTTTTTTTTTTATGGGTATTCTTCCTTCCAAACACAAATGGGTTTCAAACACCCAAAACAAATTAAGGAATATCAAAACCCCAATTAAATTTTTTTTCAACAAAAATCCATATATGGGCAAAAAGAACCATTTTTAACACCATGATTCAACTATTTTTGCAAGAACACCAGTCATATGCATAGTTTTAAAATCACATATCCATATTAAATCTAAAATCAATTTGAAAGCTTCATTTTTTTAACAACAAACGTTTTTCTTTCAACCACAGACCATTTCTTTGGTAACAAGGAAGACAAATAAGGTAATTCCTACCTCCATACGCATTCTTGGAAGAGATTTGAAGAAGAGCCCAACCAGCAAGCTCCAAAAACCTTCTTCCTCCCAAAACCCCCAAATTTCCTCCAAAATATTTTTCCAAAATTATATTTTTTTCTCCAAAAAAAATTCCATCCTCAAAATTTTCCAAAAGTTTAGGTTATAAGGAAGAGTTGACCAAAATTTCATTTTTTTTGAATTAAAATTTTTATTTAAAAATAATTCTCAAAAATAATTCTTTTCCAACTATATCAATAAATTGAATTTCTTTTCCCATTTAAAATTGATTTTCTCACTCAACTGAAATTTAACCTTTCTATTTCAAAAATGCCAAGAAGATAAAATTAATTCTATTTCAATTAAAATTAAATCTTTTTTTTTCAACAGCATAAACATAGCAAATTTAATATTAAAATTAACTATTTTATTGAACTTGCTCCCAAACTGACTCGAGCAATTCAAATTAACGATAAATCACATAAAGAAATCCTGATTAATCTAGTCCATTAATCTTTAATGCACAAACACATATTTAATCAAATTAAATACTAAGGACTAATTAATCAATTTAACCATACACACCAAGCACGCAAACCAAGAAAGTCGATCAGACAGACGACTCGCAAACCCAACCAAAAGGGAATACTGACAACGAATGACGATGGTCACTTGAGCATGACTATGGTCAACTAGGGTCTTACGACCACCTAATCTAACTCTAAGGATTTAAGAGGTACACTCAAACCTACAAATCTAGGTGAAGACGAACCTCACACTCATGCGGCGTTGTACCTGAAATCTCCTGCAACCAGGAGTCATACATGCATACATATATAACCTTAATGAAAGCGTTAGCCCAATATTAATACCACAAAATAGGAACACTAAACAACTTGCATACAGCTAGTGCGAAAACCACATCAACAAGTATGCACTGAATCAACACATCTGACTATAATCATTATATTATGATAAACTAACTAAGATAAAACTGAGATTAAAAATTGATTAGGGCAGGGGTACTACATTCTTCCCCCCTAGGTTCCGACTTACTCCTAGAAGTCGTAAGGCTAGATGGAGAACATGTCGTACGCATCAGCCCTGAAACTCATTCCACAAAGATCAAATTGCACATAGAAATTTTTCCATAAACAAATGAAATATTATTGCAAAATCTTTTACAAACACCATTGTCCATTGGCAAGATACATCTAAATCCATACATTTCTTATAACATCCTAGAAATTATCGACAATCATAGTAGAGAAACAAGAATTTTCTCCCTTCCATTTCACCAAATTAATGCATTACAAAGAGGTAAACAACCATTACCATAATCATCTACCAGATATGACAAGAAAACATGCCATCATGATCAATTTCTTTTACCAATCCATCTTTATCATAAATTTTTATTGCATAGAACTAGCTTAAAATATCAATTTCTACAACCAAATTAACTTCCAATAAATAAGAGCAACAAAAATAACTCAATTGCTTACACTTGTCAGGCATAAGAAAACCTTTCCAATGACTATGTCCCATAACATAGTGGCAAGTTAACACAATTTACTCCATGATACAAATAATAACCATCCACATAACTGGAATGCATAACTCAAAAGGCCACATGTGAGCATGTCTTATGCTCGGTCAAAGATAACATGCATGATCAGCATCTCTATGCCTCATCTCAAAACAACAATATGATCATAAATATCCAATATCTCACTCAAGGCTCGATGGTGCTAGGCACACCATAGCGGTGCTACCTTCCATACAAGACCTTTGTGAATATCCCTTGTTGAGCAAGGTGGTTAGCCTCCAAGAGATAGTCACCACACATAGGTAGGTAGTGGATCCTAGCTGCATCACAGCCTCACATACCCCCATCCTCAAGGTTCCTTATGACCACTTCCTCGTACACACTCTACCAAATGCTTTCTATGTTTATGGTATTTTTATGATTTTCTCATGCATGTTAATATGAGATGGATGCAATGCAATGCAATGGTGTTATGAGATTTGATGAATGTCATCCAATGATCCTATTAAATGAATTAATGATTTGATGCTTTATATGAATGATGCCTTGGTATGCAATGGTTACTTGAGATGAACTAACTTATCATGTAGGATGAATTAATTGATTATTTTTGTTATTGTCCAATGTACTCAATCACATAATAAGAGAGATACCACCATGTTAGCTTTGGCCTTGGAAAAGATGAGCATTGTGATCCCATGCAAAATGAAATGCAAATCTATCTTAAAATGTAATGCAATGGAGTGATTGGACCGGTCATGGAGTCATTGCTTTGTTTCATTATTGAGCCTCTAAAATGTGGGAAGTGAGTGCAAACATCAATGATATAATTGAACCATGATGACCTGAGCACTACTTTCTTGGGTTTTGATATTGCAAGTTAGCACAAGCATCGAGGTATAATTGAACCAAGATGACCAGAGTGTTGCTTACGTAAAATAGTCAGTATTAACCATTTCTATATGCAAGTCCGAAATGTCTTCCATGATACTCTGATGATCATTTCCTTAGACAACTTAGCACATATTAATGATTAATTTACAGACACTAGACAAGAAAAATATCATGTTCCTTACTTGTTCCTCTAGTCAAAGACATCCTGGAGTTACTCAAAAATCATGATAGCGAAAATCCAAATAAAATAGTTGAACCATTATTGCCAAAGTGTTAAAATCATGAGTCAAGATATATCATCCATTGATATGTGTTTTGTCATGTTTAGATTGATATGTGATAGTTAATGGTTGACAATGTGGTCTTATGTGTAATGCTAGATGTATCTCAGTTTTTCACTTGACAAGTGTTGTCTAACTGTTGTTCTACCTGTTTGATTAAGCTCAAAATGATCTAACCTTTTTGCCCCCAGCCAGGTTCAGGATTTTGCCCCCAGCCTAGAAACAACCTTTATTATGATATATACAATGATCCAAACCATGACGAGAAATCACCTAGGATGCCTGCGTATGTACAAAGGCTTTATGATGGATATGAACAACGCTGATGGAAATGAATGCAAGTGGAAGAAAGCGTGAACCAATAGATGGCGGAGCTAGCCGATAGATAGCACCTATTTGCCAGGTTTTCACCATCTGTTTTTATTGCACTTTTTCTCATATTTGATTTTTTTTTATTTTGCTTTTTTTCATTGTTTTTTGGATTTTTCTTCTTTTTCACTGTTTTTGGATTTTTCTGCTATTTCACTGTTTTTGGATTTTTCTGCTTTTTCACTATTTTTGGATTTTTCTTCTTTTTCACTGTTTTTTTATTTTTCTGCTTTTTCACTGTTTTTGGATTTTTCAGACATAAAAATTCTTCAGATGCATGCTATTGATGGGTTCCTTGAGCTGATCTCCATCTTGTGTCGGTAGCTGATATGCCCCTGACCCAAATACTGTTGTGACCACAAATGGACCTAGCTAGTTTGGTTCAAATTTTCCTTTCTTTTCTCGATCTGACTGATTTTGTGGATTTTTCTTTAGTACTAGATTAAGTCCCCATTGGCAGAAAGGCCAAGATGTTGCTAAAGCATGAAGTTCTTGTGTTGTTGCATGGATCTGACATTGTTTGCATATTTTGGCTATCTGAAAAGAGTTTCGTTCCATAGTTGGCCAATAATAGCCCAAGCGTATGAGTTTTCTCGAAAGGGTAAGACCAATTGAATGAGTGCCAAAAATGTCGTTATGGACTTCATTTAAGGCCTCCTCAGATTCTTCTTGTTCGAGACATCTTAAGAGAGTACCATCTAGACCTCGTTTAAATGGGGTATCTACGATGAGAGTATAATGGGAGGATTGGTGAATAAAGTTTCTCTTTTGGTTCTTTGATAGGTCAAGAGGTAAGGCGTTATCTCTCAGATATGTGTAAGTTTGGCCATAGTGGGAGGAATCGTGTCCAATAAGTTGGCAAATGGTTTGGGAATCTAGACAATTATGAGAAGGGTATGACAACACCTCAACCAGGAATTCATAACGCTCTTGATTTTCTTGTGTTTGTAATAGAGAAGCAAGTGTTGCCATGGCGTCTGCTGCTTTGTTATCATTTCTAGGAATCTGCTCAAAAGTGATTTCAACAAAATATTTCTTGATATCATCCACCATCTTTTTGTAAGGCATCAATTTTTCCTCTTTTTTTTGATAGTCATCATTGATTTGATTGATGACGAGTTGAGGGTCTCCAAAGACTTGAAGTTGTTTAATGTTACATTCTGTAGCCATTTTCATAAATAGAATGCCTTTTCTTGATTTATGTTGTGTTCCTCTATTGATGTCTGCTTTTGATCCATGTTGTGTTCCTCTATTGATGTCTTCTCCTGGACTGATATTTGGGTGATGTATTGTAAGATCTGGATGCAACCTTGGAATGTCTGCATATGACTAGGTAAAATTGATTTGCCATCTTTTGACGGATTCCAAATATCTTTTCCTTGCTGGTTCTAATAAAGAGATTGCTGCTGGATGTAGATCGATTGTGTCAATGATAACTGCTGGTTCTATTAGGATAGATGACTTCTCTTGATAGTACACATGTAAGGTGCCAAATCTCCCATCTTTCGGCACCTCGAGGAGGTTTTCACCGATAGATGCATCCTTTATTTTTACTTTTTCGCGATCTAATGTTGCCAATAAATGGTTTTCCACATTATACTTGATATTGTTTTCTTTATTTTTATTTTTGCGACTAGGAGATTTGGCACCTATTTGACTTGAAGATACGTTAGCAGAATCCCTGATGAAAGTTGTTGCAGGTTTGATTTCATTAAGATATAAGGATATGGCATGGTCATTAGGTAAGGTATCAATGTCAATATGTCCTTCATTTTCCCAGTCCATAGGTTCAGGATAGCTTAAGGATAAAGGATCTTCAGGTTGATATGTTTCAAAGATATTGGGAGTCATGATAGAGATGTCAAAGCTTTCAGTAGGTATTTCCATGTCTAGGATGATACTCTCATCAGAATGACCTTGTACAAGAAAATCCTGATCATCCTCGGTTAAGTCCATGTCAGCCGTATGTGATTCTGATTCAAGTAGGCTAGTTCCTAACGTTTGTTATGCATACGTGTGAACTACATCAACATCCACATCTGCTTCTTCCCTTTCAATTTCAAGTTTCTCTTGTTTGTTGTTCCATGATAATGAATATTCTTTGTTCCCTTGATCTTTTAGCTATATTTGTTTTTCCATGCTTGATAGAATTGATGCAAATGATTGTTCCTTGAATTGTGTGCTTGAATATGCTTCCTCTCTGTTATGTGAAACAATGATCTCTTGAGCTGATTTCAGATTGCTCCAACACTGCAATGGATTTGAGTTTGCTGAGATAGTGATTTCCTCCTGATTGTAGGGAAACTTTAGGTACTAATGGCATATTGATGGAATAGCTTGCATATCATGTATCCATGGTTTTCCCAAGAGTATGTTGTATGGTAATTCCATGTCTAGAACTTGGCATGATGTATCTTTCTGCAAAGGTCCCACTCTAATGGGTAATACCACAACTCCTTTAGAGGAGTTCTCTTCTTCATTATGTGCTTTGATTTTGGTCTTTTTCAGGGGATCAACTGCATCTTCTGAATAACCTAGAGCACGGACAAGACTCAATGAGAAAATGTTTAAGCTAGCTCCCCCATCTATTAGGACACATTTAACTAGCGTTTTATGAATGAGGACTTCAATTTGCAAGGAAGCACTATGGGGATGTTGTAAGGAATCAATACTTGGATATGAAGTAAATGGGCTTTGAATAGAATCCTCTGAAATAGGTTTGATGGCCATTATGGATATCCCTTGGGGAACATCATCTTTGGGTGTATTGTTTTGTGAGGATGCTATGGAAGGTTTTTGCACTTTTTTAAGAAGTGTCAGAATAGATGCCTTTGGAGAGTCAATTTTCTTATGGGGGGATGAACCATTGCCAGATATAGGTGCGCGATTGTGATCTTTCTCATCCAAATCTTTTAAGGATCCTTTTAATAGTTTCATAAAAGAGCCACCTTTCTTTGGATATGTATTTGAATCCTTGTTAAGTTTTGACATGGTTGGATTTTAGTTCTGGACTTGTTTGATTTCTCTAATATGTTGGCTTGTTATGTGTTCTTGTCTTTTGCTTTGGTATGCCATGTTTCTATGATCTTCAGGTATTTCCAATATTTCAACGATCTTATGTCTCTACATTTTAATTAAAATGGGCATTGTGTTTTGAATGTTTTTATGATTAAATCTTGCTTAATGTGCCACAATAAGTGATCAATTGTTGAGGAAATGATTTTTTTTTTTCAAGTATTTGCTTGTTTGCAAGTTTTTCGATCTTAGTTTTGGAGTGCAAATTTTGTGAATTTTTGATATGACCAAGTTCAAATAGGAACGATATATCCTATGATAAAGAACGAGGTTATTCTGATCAAGCATTGTAGTTTCGTGATTAAAGGATGATAGATCCTTATGAGAAATTATGTTTGAATGATCAGTTTATCAAAGACAATGTGATGTTGCACTTTAAGGTGTTTTATCTTTAACTTGTTTGAGGTGAATACTTGAGACCTTTGTGTGTCTTGTTCTTGAGTCTTGTGTGAAGATAACCTGATTGAATGACCCAACAATATGATCTACGCTCTATGTTTAACTATTTGAGAAATGGGTTGTTTTTGTTTTCTAATTTTGATGCAGTTTACTGGAAACGCTGACAAAATGACCAGGAACTCTGCTATACTAACTAGAAATGCTGACAAACTTACCAGAAACACTGCTATACTGACAAGAAATGCTATTTTTTAGACTGGAAACACTGCTGTTTGTACCAGAAACGTTGATGTTTGGACCAGAAATGCTAACATATAGACCAAAAATGCTAATAGATAAACCAGGAAGTCTGTTATGCAATACAGTGACTCTAAAGTTCAAATAATAATATGTAGGTTTAACAAATTGAGTATTTGAACTTAGGAGATTGCAATTTTGATCCAACTTTGTGATTTTTAGACTCAGACAATGGGTATTAAGACCTAACAAGTACAAATGAGGAGATTTAATGTTGCAATATGAGCAATTTGATATGCAACTCATAAGAGTTGTTGATTAGACCAAAGGAGTTGACCTTTAGACCAAGAGAGCTATTGTTTAGACTAAGAACTCTGTTGTTTAGACCAGAAAATCTAATTGTGCTCAACCTTGGAGAGTTTATGTGGAAAAATGAGAACATTAACATTCACACCAAGAGAGATGATGTTTGGACTGAAAATGCGACTGTTTGGACCGTAGGTGCGACTGTTTGTACTGTAGGTGCGACTGTTTGGACTGTAGGTGCAACTGTTTGGACCTTATGTGCGACCGTTTGGATCATATG
This sequence comes from Cryptomeria japonica, assembly GCF_030272615.1. Lineage (NCBI taxonomy): Eukaryota > Viridiplantae > Streptophyta > Pinopsida > Cupressales > Cupressaceae > Cryptomeria > Cryptomeria japonica. Next base: position 531,953,030 of record NC_081415.1, read on the forward strand.
TGAGATCGTTTGGACTGTATGTGCAACTGTTTGGACCGTATGTGTGACTGTTTGGACCGTATGTGCGACTGTTTGAACCAAAAGAGCTTATCTATAGGTGCAACTATTTGGACCATAGGTGCAACTATTTGAACCGTATGTGCAACCGTTTGAACCGTATGTGAGACTATTTGAACTGTATGTGCGACTGTTTGGACCGTATGTGCGACTGTTTGGATTGAAAGAGCTAATCTGCTGCAAAACTTGTGAATTTGATAGTTTGAAGTTTGAGTTTTCAATGTTTGTTGTATTTTAATGGATGATATCTTGACTTGACTTACAAACACAGAAATCAGATTATATTTTTGTTTCAAAGGTTTTTAATTGTTAAAAACACATCAATCAGTATATCCTAAGGAGATTGGCTGAGAATGAAAATCTTTGCTTGCTGACTTAGGTACACACCTAATAGCTAATCAGAATATGGCCGCTGAGTCTCACGCAATGGATTCTCAATGCCATATTATCCGACTCCAAACGCTAATGGGGGCACGATATGGCAAGTGTCTTGGGAGAGTTACTATCTCTCTTGCACAAAGATTATCACCCTTTCGGAGGTGAATCGGGTAGCTTCTATTTTTATGGTTCTTAGTCAGGAATTCTGTTTGAAATTATCCCTTGAAGCCACGCAAGCATGATTGAGGCCTATAGCCCAACAAGGTACCGAAACAAGTTGTAGTGACATAAATGTGATTGAGACCGCGAGGCCCTACAAAATGCCCGATATGAGAGATCTCAAAGAGAAAACTCAAATAATCCCATTCTCCGAGACTTTAATCATCAGAGACCTATTTATTATAGTGAGTTGGAATGCTCAGGTCCAGTTGTACTCACTTGGGTCGTTCTCACAGGGTGATTACTTTTTCCCACTGTGACAGGCCCTCTAAAGATATGCAATTGAAAGCAAAGGATGAGTCTAGCTTTCTGATCACCTAAGAAAGGTGAGAGCATACTCGCCTATCATCAAGACATGTAAGACATGTTTGTTCATTTCCATTGTAATTAGTCTATGTGCCTAATTTAACAAATATAAGTGCAAAATCCCACAGCTGCAAACAAAGTTAGTAGTTTATATTGCATTCTTTGGTGGCGAAGTAGTTTATAACTCCGGTCTTTTACAGCGAAATAAGTACCTACAAAACCAACAATCTGCAAATTTGGTTCGGGAAAATGACAGTCCAAAAGCAGAAATGAGGAATGCAACATACAATATTTGCAAAATTAATAAAAAACTGAAAACGCCATCAAATTGACCAAGAACGCCATCATATGTGCCAAGAACACTACTCTGGACACCAGAAACGCTGCTCTGCAAACCAAAAACACTGTTCTGCAAACCAAAAACATTGTTCTACAAACCAAAAACACTGTCAAACAGACTGAAAATGCTACCAAATGTACCAAAAATGCCACGATACATACCAAAAATGCTAAAGTATAGAAAAGCATAAAAATAGTGTTGAGGAATCTCCCAAAAATGCCATTTGAGGTGCCTGAACACCACAAAAGATGCCAAGAACGTGATTCAGGAGCCCAAGAGAGCTAATCTGCACTTCGAAAGAGCTAATCAACCTGTCAATGAAATTTCCTACAAGCAAACTTGTTAAAGATCAAAGGGGCTAGGCCCCACGGTGGGCGCCAATTTATGTGATGCTAAAAATGTGGTTAGTACAATAGGCATACACATATAATGAGACAATAAAAGCATAATTGAAAGCTTAATTGAAAACTAAATCAAAGATGCAAACCATAAGCCTTCCTTGAAATGTCCCATTTTCCTCTATTCTTGAGGACCTTGGAATTGTTGGATTGATGAGCTCTCAGCGGAGCAATGACCTCCAAAATGACAACTCAAGAGTTGAGTAGCTAATTGATCATGATTAACTATGGAGATGATATGAAATGCATGATTTAATAACCTAGATGAACATGCTATGATAAATCCAAAGCTAATTACTAGATAAGTGAAATGCAAAATGCCTATAGTAACAATGCCTAAATTGATATGAGATGGGATCTGCCTATAGTAACAATGCATAAGATGAAATAAGATCGGATCCATATTGCTCCAAAATGAGGGGTATTTATAGGAATTCCAAGGCCAAAGCTGAGGTGGCAGGAATCGACGGTCCGATTTGATCTGAAGATATCAAGGGCCAAGATTGAGGAAGTTGCAGAAGAGGTTGGAGGAAGGGACACTTGTCATCTCTGTGGTGACAAGTGTCAAGGAGCCTTGCTCATGAGAGGGCAAGTGTCCAAGGGAGGAGACATGTGGCAAAAGTGCCATCTGTCTCTAGGAGAGAATATCCACACCATGAGAGGTTAGGATAAGGAGGTTAGAATATGCAAGATAGGATAGGGTTAGTTAGACCCAAGATTAGATTGAATGGGTTAAGTTAGGGGATGGTTAGGTTGGGTGGTTAAAGTTAGGAGCCATGTGCTCATTTGAATTTAGAAATTCAAATAATTGGAAAATGGTAATTAATCTCAACAAACTTGAGTTTGTTAATCTTAATTAGGGATTAGAAGAATTGATTAGTATGGGGAGACATTAATTAATTGAGAATTAATTAATCAAAGGGGGATGTGAGATGAACTATATAAATAAATCATTTAGATTCATTTACTAGTAGATGAATAGTGAAATTAATTAAATTGCTTGTGAATTCAATTAATTGAGAAGGGGAATTAATCAAATAACTGGGTATTTAATTAACTATCTTTAGACCATTTTTAGGTGTATACACCTCCCATTGGAGAGATAAAGAGAGAAAATGAAGCCCCTATAATATGATGGATCTTGTAATGCTAGTGATCCTCAAAGAATAATTTTGAATATGATCCATAAATGTTAATTTTTTCTGTATAGAATAAAGAAAACTACAAATACATGTATTAAATATTTTTGTGTTCAAGAAGAATGGAATCCTTCAAATGGTGCATAACATCGAAAGATAGTGACGTAATCCTAAACTATACACATTCATATCTATCAGTTCATTCCTTGCACTGTCATTTTAGAATATTTTTTTTGTTAGGAGAATTTGGAATTTGGAGAAGACAATGACATGAAAGACACATGATCTTATTTTTCTGATGCTTCTTATTGTGTGGGGGAGTTATGTGAGTGCAACTAGAAAATTGTTAACAAATAGAAAACAAGTAGAAGAGGAAGGGTCTTCAAGTCCAAAGACTATTTCCTTCTCCATGCACCACATAACAGAAGGAACCAACCTGAATACTAAGTCTGGACTTGGAGTTGGGGGATTTCCCATTGGACTTCAAGGCATTGGCAATGCCATCTCTAGTCTCTCAAGCCCTTTTGGAAATAACATCAACTTCAATGGCATTGCGAATAAGAATAGGAATGGTCCTCTCCCATTGACCATTCTAAGTGGAGCCATCAATAATTCTCCTTTATTTACAATGATAAACCAATCCCCTATTGGAGTGTGAAATGTGCAGAGGACCAAAGCAACCACCATACCAGTCTTGACAAATGAAGAGCTATTTTTGGGAATAGGTCCAAATTTTCTAACATTCTTCAGATCTAGGTTTGTGTCTCGATCTGATGATTGAAGCTCATCGTTTGCACATAATTACTCTGATTCTAGCACATTATCCTAATATTAGCACCTTCAATAATTAAATTCAAGGGAAAGAAGAGGCACATTCAAGATCCTTGGAATTAGATCAGAATTTAGATTTATTAGGTTTAGATCTATCTAATTCCTACCTTTCCCTAATGTATTGGTCCTCAAGCAAAAATTAGCATTTTTCATCCTTCTTGTGGTGGAAACCCTAATTTTTCACCAATATAGGTATAACTTGTGTCCAAACTAGAATATTTGCCAGTTTAGAATATCACATGGAACTTTTTAGTAAAAAATATTTGGCGAGCGACAAATAGGACGAGTGCCATATTTGGTTCTCACCAAATCGTTTTCATTAGAAAACACCAACCCTTTGGGGTGGATTTGCCTTGGGCATCCAACCCAAAGCATTGGATGACCATTTCATGCCAAAGACACATTTTTATGAACACATAAACTGTGGCATCTTTTTGGTACCATAGATTTGTGCATATACCTACCTACAATCAAGTGTGACTTCATGATTGATTTTCATGTTATTACATCAAATCTTAGAGGAATTGTCTAAAGAGAATTGCATCACTACCATTTTCATTCTTAAGGTATAATAATTTCAATTCAACATTTAAAATATGATTTAGCCTTTATCCTCCTTGAAGATAAACTCTCATTTTAACAATAATAGCTATCGTGGAGTTTGGAACACCAATAAGTGGTTTGAGTTAGAAAATCCCCTATATATTACAACCTTTTCTCCTCATTTTTATGTGTGTATTTTTAGATACAATAACATAGGTGGTTATAGATGTGTAGAGTAGTTGAGATAGAAAATTCCATACTTTGAATAGGCAAAAACTAGCTCATTGGGAGTTTGGTGCTCTCACCTAGATTGAGGAAGATTGTGGATGTGGGCAAAGATTCTAGGGTGGGTAGGAAATCCTTAAAGGATGTGAGGTAGTCTAGTGATGCTAGGGATGTGGCTAATGGGTGTCAATGCACATTGAAGCATTTTTTCTCCTAAAACAATACAAATGATTATTGTCTTCTAGAATATCTGTGCCTAAATGGACCCCATACACAGATTCTGGTTAAGAATCTAGTGAAAGATTTGAAACTGGATATTTTACTTTTTAAGGAAACTAAGATTTTTGCTAAGTCCAGTTTAATGGTGTGTAACTTTATATGGCTTTTTTCCCACTCGATTGCTATGAGTGTTGATGGTGCGTCTAGTGGACTTGTTGTCCTTTGGAGGCTGAATAGTCTTACTGATACCTTGGTTGTCTAGGATAAATATTACCAATGCATTGATTTTGATAGGAATCCCCCTACCAGAATCTTGAGGCTCACTAACGTTTATGCTACCAATTACGTCATTCAAAGGACGGAATATGGTGCTCTCTTATTCACAACTGAAATCTCAACTATCGTCCTCGCTAGCTTGTTATAGGGGACTTCAATACTCCTTTATTTCCCTCAGAGAAAATGTGAGGGATGTCTGACTTCTCTAAGAGCACATTGGATCTCCAAGAGTTTTTGAATAGAGTTGGCCTTATTGATCTGGATCTTGAAGACATGAGCTATACCTGGTCTAACCAAAGAACGGACCATAACCTCATCCAAGTCCAGCTGGATAGATGTTCCATCTCTTCTTCGTGGAATATCTCTTAGAATTGTCGCCTCTCCTCCTTTATTCGAAGTGGATTGGACCCTTGTCATATATTAGTCAATTGGCAGGCGTCTATACCCAAAAGAGGCTTCCCTTTCCGATTTGAAAAAATGTGAACCCTTGCTCCAGATTTCAAGTCCCTTATAGCTCAATGATGGAACATTAATTAAAATAAACTTAATGATAGCTTTATTGAATAATTCGAAAGAACATTTTGTGTTGTTCACCCAATAGCCATTAGCATAATACTTTACACATGAGTTTAGAAATATGTGTATACCCAACCATTGCATATCTTTGCTAGTTATTATTTACAAATAAGCAACTAAGAAAAATACGAATATGAGAAATTAAATTACACACTCTCAATATTCCGGGTGCTCTTCGCATTACAAAATGTTCCATCAAACGTGGACGATAAGGAACGACAGGACCATGAGAGGTAGTGTACACTGTTTCTGGATATCTCGAAGGAAGGGGAGGGAGTGGAGATTTCATTTTCAAGATATCCATCACCTGCCTTATGCTCAGTCTGGGTTTCAGATCCGGATGAGAGCACAACAATCCCACTAATAACACCCTTTCCATCTCCTCACAATTGAAAGTGGGTAGTGAAACTGGCGAGAGGTCAAGAAGAGGCAGAGTTAATCCATAAAGGAATTGCTTTCTTGTAAGTTGCCCACGTCCATTTTGTGCTTTGAAGATGTGGGCATTGCGTGAGAGAAATGTATGTGGTGTTCCCAACAGAAACTGGGTAAGCGTTTCCATACACCATGATATCAGTCGAGAAAGGGTTAGTGAAGTTCAGTTCAAACCACCCATCTGTTTTTTAATTTTATTTTTATGTTCGCTTTCAATTGTCTTATAGTTGGACGACAACATATACTCCTCGATTTTAAGTGGATTTTCATGTTTTCATTAATTCATTTTTTTTCTCTTAAATTATATAGATGGAAATAGCATCATACAAATAAATCTATAAGCTTCCTTTAAATTTTAAATTTTTTTCTAATATTTTTTTTAAAGATAGTTTTTAAAGTTCATATTTCTTAAAATTTAAGTAAAAGAAAGTCAATAAAAAAGTCAATAAGAAAGTCAATAAGAAAGCAAAAAATGAAACTATTATTTTACAAATAGAAAAAAAAACAATTTCGTAATGTTTTCTTATTGTGTTGCAACTCATTCACTTTTTTTTGTAGCACTCTTTTTTGACAAAATCCTTTGGTGTGTTTTGTGAGGCATTCAACAAAAAATGGGTTGCTCTCATATTTTTTAATTAATATTTCAAAAAAATTATATAAGCATTTTTTTTCTAATTCTTTTTATGTTAATCTAGATTATTGTATTTGTTTAGACATGAACACTTTAGTTCTTATCATGCTTCCCTATTTTCTTATATTTAGATTATTTATAGCTTGGAAAATATACATGTTTTTAAATTGATATTTATTTAACCCATGAACTTATTCTTGGATAGATAATAAACATAATTTATCATAATTGATATATAGAATAGCAAAAAACCTACAAGACAATTATTTCCTCCACAAATTTAACTTTATACAAATATATATGGTAGCTAAAAGGTTATTGCAGGACCCATTACTTTCATATATTAAAATGTTTAGCAATATTTTGTTAGAAAGCCCATTTCATATTCGTGAAGGAGTTATCTCATCTTTGAAATAAAAGACTATATCAGAAAATCACAATATTAGGTATGAATGTAGAGAACAAAATTGGGTCACTAAGCATAAATTATAGTAAAATATATTTATATTACAGAAAATAAAGTGGTCATCATTTAAAAGAATGTTTTAATAGTGTTACATGTACCAACTCTACATAGCTTAGAATAATTTAGGTGATTTTTTCTATTTCATTTTAATTCCCGTAACTATATAAGAATAGCATCATAAAGAACTTTATTTCCTTTTATTTTGGTGAATTATTTTCATGCTACTACATATGTTAAAGGGAAGAAGATTTTCATGATACTATATATCTTACTAGTATCCTTCAATTAATGAGTATCCTATGTCCATGATAGAAAAAATCAATGTAAAACAAATCACTAAGATCTAGAATTTATTAGTATCATCATAAGAAGTTGAGCTATTATCAATACCCGATTCGTTGTTGGATGCACAAATGTACCAATGTAATCAACCATCTTGTTTTAATATAAATTCAAAGAATATTGGTAAATGGAGTGCTTGCCATTGAGGATCTATAGTCTTGCATTCTACAATACGTGCTCAACCCTAGACCATGGCCTAGGCTAAGAGTTTAATTCGATTATGTATTTATTAACTATGTATTAATTAAAATCAATGAATATGAAGGAAGTACTATATAATAAAGAGTAACTAGAATTTGTACAGCTTGTAAAGTACATTGGTGTATTATTCTTCTCTATTTTATTTTTTTGATCGGTAATAGGCCAAAGCCAATAAGATGTACATAACCTACCCCCTATGGGATTTGAACTTGTGACCTCTCTTTCAAGAGCACAAGTTCTCCACCACTAGACCAACTCATGTTGTACAATTATTCTTCTCTATTATTATTACTATGTTAATAACATATAAAAACATTTAGAATACCTTCATCTTCACAAACAAGATAAGAGAACGGAGCGGGAGAATCAAAATTTTGAAATTTTTAACAATGGAGAAGGTCGTGGCGATGGTGGATTTAGGGATCTGCAGGAGGAATCTTTGTAGAGACCGAGTGATAAGTAGGAAAAAGAGGAGTCTAAAGACCCCGACCTGGAAAAAATATTCAGGTGGACCCGGGGGGGAAGGGATCTTCGCCTGATGAAAATCATCACAAAGGAATTGTATTGGATAACACATCCAAAGGAAAGGGGGTTGCTGAAAATATCCAAAATGAAGTGGGGTTCACTGGAAGATCCAGACAAAAACCTTGGTCTTCTTTGTTTGGAATAAAGTCTAGTGGAAAATTGGCATGTTTATAGATCATATTTCTAATCCAGCAAAAGGTAAGTTTGCCATCTCTGTTCCTGACATGGTTATAGATCATAATATCTCTCTGATGGACAATACACTTGTTGGCAAATTTATGGGCTCCAGGCCTAATATGGAAGTTTTTAGGGCCTTTTTTAAAAGGAAATGGAGAACTAACAACCAATTTCAAGTCTCAGCTCTTCTGAATGGTTTATTTGCTTTTGATTTTTCTTGCAAGTAGGATATTAAGGTTGTTAGAATTGGAGGTTCATGGGTTATTGGCAAGTCTTCTTTGGCTTTGAAGAAGTGGTCTTTAAACTTGGATCTCTCAGATGCTATTTTTGAAATTGTTCCGGTTTGGGTTAGGCTTCTTGTCCTACTAGTGAAATATTGGAATGAGGATGTATTTAGTGGCTTGGCCAGCTCATTTGGAGAACTGTTGTCTATAGACCCTATGATGGCAGCTAGGAAGAGATTGGTATTTGCAAAAATCTGTGTTGGGATTTCCCATAATTGTGACTTACCATCTTCTATTGAAATACAATCCAAGTTGGGCTCTTGGGACCAAGTGGTGGAGTTTGAGTCGATTCCCTTTGCGTTCTTCAAATGTAGGAAATCGGGTCATTGGGCTAAGAAATGCCCGATGAATGCTAGAAAGGTGAAAGAGAATCCCCAACCCAAGTCTAAGAAAATTTGGAAAACAAAAATCAAAGGGGATGATATAGGAAATGAAACCCTAAAGAAGGGAGAAATCGGCCTAGAGAGCTCTTCAAAGCCCTCAGAGGCTTGGGCCAAGGAGGATGTCCCAGTAAATCAGGTGGAGCAGGAGGCCCAGATGCCTGTTCCCAAGTTGCCAAGATTTGACTCAAACTTCAAGGTTCAAGATGGGATTGGACTGGAGGAAATCCCTGGTCATGAATCTCTATCCTGTTTAAGGAAGTTAACTTGAATGTGGATAATAGGATTCCTGGTAACCCTTCAGAAGGAATGGAAGACCCTAGCCAGTGGTCTTCTAGAAGTCTTATTTCAGTGGACTCCCGGGAATATGTAAAGGATACTTTTGGAGACTCAAGTAAAAACCAAGAGGATACCAGGGAGATCTTAGATCAGTACCAAAATGGAGAACTACGTATACTCTTCCATTGTCTCAGAAAGGACTTCTTGAGGAAGATTGAGAACCAGGAAAATAAAACTTTAGCCCTAAAGAGTCGGATAAGGAGGAAGGTTTTTCTCAAACAAAGAAGGAGAGAAAAAAGGTCAAAAACGTAGAAACCCTAGTAGGAGTATCTACAAGATTGAGATTGAAATGCCCACTGTGGAGCCTCAAAGGGTAGTCAAGGTAGAAAATCTTTGAAATGGTATAGGGAGCATGAAATCTTTCAAGATATAGCAGATGACTTGCAGAAAACTAACCCAGAGATTTGCAAGATCCACTCCCCTCGTAAAACATGAAGATCATTTCTTGGAACATTAGGGGCTTGAATAGCCTCCATAAACATGATGTTGTGAATAATTTTTTAAAGAACCATAGACCAGACATTTTCTTGGTTCAAGACTCTAAAATGTCGAAAGAAAAAGTATTAAAGATAAAATTCTTTAAGTTTTGCGGTGTGCATGATAACATCTTGGAGGGAGCTTTAGGAGGCATCATTACCTTTTGGAATCTAAACTTTATCAGAGGAGAACTGTTGTATGAAAGTGTCAATCATATGGCAACCAAATTTTTCCATGTTCAAGAAATTTTTTGTTGGATCCAATCTAACATCTATGCTCCAAACAGTAGAGGGGCAAGGAAGCAATTTTGGTTAGAGCTCAAGGCTTTTCGTAGGAAGTACAATAATGAAAATTGGATTGTTATGGGTGACTATAACACTCCGATATAGGACAATGAAAAGTTTGGAGGGTCTTAGGTGAATATGGAAAGAAAGATGGATATTCTAGACTTAATTAATTCTCAAGCCCTTATGAATATTGAGCTTCAAGGTGCTTCCTACACCTGGTCCAATCGAAGAATTGGAAAAGAGTCGATTCAAGTCTAGTTGGACAGAACTTTAATTTCATATCAATGGTTTTTAAATTATTTTTATTCATTAAAAGCCCTTTCTATAATTGGCTAAGATTATTTTCCTATAAGCTTTGTGGCAGATCCCATCTAAACTAAATGGAATTTTCCGTTTAGATTTAAGTGTATGTGTCTATCTCGCTCGAAGCTTTTTGATGAGGTTAAAAAATGGTGGAATATCTCTATCTTTGAAATGGCTATATTTAAGGTGGCTAAAAGGTTGAGGGAGGTGAAAAACATGGTGAGAAAATGGAACAAAGAAATCTCTGGAAATATTTTTGGTATCAAATCTGAGCTTTAGTTGGTATGAAGGATTTTCAAGAGAAAATCCAGCTAGAAGGTTATATAGCTAACTACAAGATCAAGGAAAACAAGCTACTTGGGAAGATGCATGACATTATCTTCAAAGAAGAAGAATTCTGGAAACAAAGATACATAGCCTTGTGGCTTTCTTCTGGGGATAAAAACACTAGAGATTTTTACATGACAACTCTCAAACACATGGAAGCTAACATAATTTCAGCTATAGACTTCAATGGCAATAGGTTTGAGAAGGATGAAGATATTCAAAGAAATATTGTTCTTTACTTCAGCAATCTGCTTAAGGCAAATGATGGCATTAATTGTGAAGTCCAAGACATCCTGACAGAGGTTATCCCCTGTCTTGTCAAGGAAGAAGATAATAAAATGCTTGCTTCTATTCCATCAAGGGAAGAGATCAAGAAAGTTGTCTTTTATTTTGAAGGCAATAAGGCTCAAGAACCAGATGGATTCCCTATGTTCTTTTTCTAATTTTTCTATGAAATCATTGAGGATGAAGTGGTGAATATTATTGGAGAAGTTTTTTGGGTCTAGATGTCTTCTTAAGGATCTTAAATCTACTTTCTTGGTGCTTATTCTGAAGCGACCTAAAGCTACTGATTTTGAAGCTTTTAGACCTATTAGCCTTTGTAATTCCTTTTATAAAGGTTTTGACTACTAGATTGTTGAGGAAATTTGCTAGCTCTTATTTTCCCTCAACAAAATGGGTTCGTTCCTAGAAGGCAGATAATTGATTCCATTATTATGGTTCATGAGAATGTCCACTCCTTCACTAAATAAAAAACTGAAGGATTTCTCCTTAAACTAGACATATCGAAGGCTTATGATCGGGTTGATTGGGACTTCCTATACAAAATCATGAAGGCTTTTGGCTTTAATAATAGAGTCTTCTAGCTGACGGGTCAGCTCGTCTCCATGACTACCATTTCTGTCATAGTGAATGGGTCTCCTTCCCATTTCTTTAAGAATTCCTAAGGGTTTAGACAAGGTGATCCCATATCCCCAATTCTTTTTACTATTATGGCAGAATGTTTAGGAAGAAATCTGGAAACATTGGTGGATCGAGGATTCTTAGTGGGTTTGAAGTCGTACTCCACCACCATGGTGTGCACCCATCAACAATTTGCCGGTGACACTGTCCTTATAGGAAGATCCCCTATGGCTGAAGCTAAGTGCTTGAGAAAGGCCCTAGATGATTATGAGATGGCGTCTGGTCAAATGGTGAACAAACAAAAGAGCTCATTATTTTTCTTCAATACCTCAATGCCAAGACACTAGAAAATGGCTATAATTCTTGACTGTAGGATCAAAGCTTTACCATCTATTTACTTGGGCCTTCCTTTGGGTCTTAAACCCTTTGATTCTTTCTGGAATGCATTAATTGACAGATTCAGTAAAAAGATAGTAGGATGGAAAGGAGCTCTTCTTAGTCAAGCAAGTAAGATCCAACTTCTTAAGGCTACTCTTTAGAACCTCCCTATTTATGCTTGGAGTTTGTTTAAAATCCCTTCCAAATATGTAGATGCCATTGAGAAGAGTCAAAAGAATTTTTTATGGTCCGGAGTAGAGGAAACGAAAAGGTTGCCACTCATTGGTTGGGAATCAGTCTGTAGGCATGGGTATTAGGAGAATTAGAACAATTAATAAGGCTCTCCTTGCCAAACAAATTTGGAGAACCTTTTCTTCCAATAGTGAGTGGAGAAAAATCTTAAAAAGAAAATACTTGGCCAATGTGGGATCTCTTAACTCTTTCCTTATCTCCTCTATCTTACCACGTGGTTCAGCCCTCTCGAATGATCTGTTAAATGGTAGAAAAGTCATTGAGATGGGCACTGGCTGGTGCATTTCTAATGGTAATAAGGTCAAATTTTGGGAAGATAGATGGCTTATGAGTGAGCCTTTAATCTCATATGAGAGATTCTTAGGATTGATCAATATTTGTAAAGATTCATTTTGTTGCCAAGTCAAGCATTATTGGAAGAATGGAAGGTGGGTTGATCTTTGTCAGGTGAGTCGGGATGTCACCCCGATTCAACCCACTCTCTTGGCTGTTATGATTGGGCAAGATCAGCAGGGGGACCATTTAGTCTGGGGGCCTAGTCCCTCTGGTTGTTTCTCCATTTCTTCAGTTGTCTCCATGCTATCTCTTTCATCTTTCCCTTCACCATTTTGGGCTAAGGCTTGGTTTAAACACCTCACTCCAAAAATTAACATTTTCTTTTGGATTTTACTTTAGAATAAAGTGTTGACTTTGGATAATCTTTGCAAATGAGGTTCTCTACTTCCTATCAATGCTTTTTATGTAAGGGAGAGGTAGAGTCAACCAATCATCTCTTTATCCATTGCTCATTTGTGGACTCCATTTGGAAGAAAGTTCTTGCCCTCTGGCATTTGTCAAGGGTCTTTTCTAACTTTCTTGAAGACCTATTTTCTCAATGGTACTCTCCATCTTTAAACCCCACTATCTGGAGATTGTGGTCTTTCACTCTTCCTCATGTTGCTTGGGGTGTGTGGAAATAATGGAACAACAAAATTTTCAGGAATAAGGAAACTCCAAAAAATATTGTGTTTGAAATAATTTGCAGATTAATTACAGAGAATATGAATTGTTTTCCTGGAAATGTTTCAAAAATGGAGATAGTTGTCGGTAACTCTTATGATCTTGAAATGGATAGACCTTGGCATATTAAGGGGGATATCTCAAAGGCTGCTAGACAAGGGGAAAAGGATTGTGAGGGTGTTAGATGGATTCATCACCCTATTCGATGGACTAAAGACAATTTTGATGGGGCGACCAAGGGAAATTCGGGGCTGGATGGGAGTGGGGGAGTGTTAAGGGATCACTAGGGCAACTTTGTTTCAGTGGTGGTACTTCCCTTGGGCTCATAGTCTAATCACCTTGCCAAAGCTATAGGAGCTTTCCAGATTATAAACCTTGCTAGAAAATTGAATATCAAAAAAAATTAGATCAAGGGGGATTCTAAAAATATAATTGAATGCCTTCTTGGTAACTCCACTCCCTCATGGACCATGAAAAGATGGATTGACAAAGCTAAATCCCTCTTATCCAACTTTGATAATGTATGAATTTCTCATGTGTTCCAGGAAGCAAATATGGTGGCGGATTATTTCACCAATGTAGGGGTCATGCTTTCAACATATGTGGAACTCTTACAATAATTTAGAGGTGAGAGCTAAGTCCTTATCTGGATATGATATCACGAATGAAAAATTTGCCATTTAAAACTATGATTGAGCCATTCAGAAAGAGGAACCCTCTCATCCATTTCAAGGATGGTGCCTTAATTACTTCAACTATAAGCGAGGTGTGGTACATTTTGTGGGTGCCTAGGTTCTGTCATAAGTCTTCTTCTTTGATATTCTGCTTTGTTGTGAATAGAGAAGCCTGTGAAAAAATGGGGGGTAGGAGGAAGAGAGTGGAGCCGAGTAGCTGTGAAAAGCACCAAAATAATGAGATAGTTTGGAAACAAATTGAAAAAGGAGGGCTAAAACCTTTCCTAGAGAAAATTCATGGCTCAAAACCTAATGTGGTGAGGTATTATGTAAGAAACTGGAAGGAAGAAGGTTTAATTCTCTTAGGAAGGAAGAGAGGTTTAATATATCCTCAAATAAAAATATTATACAACAAGAATCTCATAACATGTAAAGAACATCAAATACAACCCTCTCCAACATATAGTTCCATCCCAAGAGAAAAAACATCCAAGTAATTGACTAGATAGTGAAAACACAAAAAAATGAATAAAATGTACCTAGATTACAATCTAGAAAAATAGACTTAATATACAAATAAGGGACTTAGAGTTTTTTAACAATAGAGTTCAGATGGGTATAGGGCCTGATATTTCTCCTAAAAATATTGTTGAAGATTCTCTTCATGCCACTAATGTGAATGGTGAGATGGTTCGTTCGGAGCCAATCAACAGTTCGGAGTTGTCAAATGCTACTAGATCTGCGTGTTGGTTTTGATAGGTTCGAGGGTGTTGTTCATGTGTCTAGGCAGGTTGCTAGAGCGATCTGTTGGCAATGGACACTCATTGGATTCATATGTTGTCATTGATGGAAATAAAATTCTATTGGAGACACACACCGACATTTGGAGGCATACACCACCGAATACTGGCATTGGAGTATTCAAGGTCACAACTGACACTGGCACCGACATCTAGCAATTCAAGGAAGCCGACATCAGGCTAGGATTTGAAGGAAGTTTAATTTGTAAAAGAATCTTGGAATTATTGTATGAGGCCAACATTGTATATCTTTTGTAATGTATTGTAACCCAACATAAGGCATATTGTTTGTAAAGGGTATATAAGTTAGTTTGTTAGGTCATTTTGATAACAAGAGAGATATGAGAAGGTAGTAGAATTGTGTAATTCGAATGACATTTATGTAGATTATTTGTATATGAATGTAATATCATGCTATGACCAGTAGATGGTTTGTAAAGAATTCTTGGAGGAAAGGAGATACCAGTAGAGGTGTTCAGGTTTTATGAACCGATACAAAACAAAGATATAACTGCAACTCTTTTTGGCATTGTAGATGCATTTTATGAGTTCATCTTTACTGTTTTATCTCAATAGAAGCTTGCAGTTTGTGAGACTCTTTTGTGTTGAGCAGTGTGCCTTCCTCCCTATATAGGCCCCCATGCTATGTAATATCTTTCATATGGCTAGTGAATTGATATTGTGGGTCACAAATCCCACCGTGGTTTTTCCTCTTTGAGGTTTTCCACGTATAAATTTTGTGTGTTATGGTGTTCATTTATGTGGATGGTTTATTTTCTTTAAGTTATATGTTTCTTCATTTATCGGTTTATATGTGTATGTTATAAAAGGGTAAAATCATATGATACTAATAGAACACTGATTCACCCCCCCCGCCCCTCTTAGTGTTCTTGGTTCCCAACAATTGGTATCAGAGCTTGGTACCTCAAAAGAAGTTTAATAGCTTGAGGAAGATCCCGAAACCAAAATCATTGAACATGGCTATGGAGAAGCAACTTGAGATGGCACTTGAGGATTATGATGCTGAAAAGATGAAGAACCTGAAATTGCAAGATGAATTGAATTCTGCAAATGAATTCATTCTTGTTCTGCAAGAAAGGTTATCATCTGCTCAAGCTAAGAGAAAGGAAATTTTGTAAATCCAGGATGATGAAGAGAAAAATGCACTTAAGGAACAATGTCATAAGTTGAGCCAAGCTAACATGCTCATTAAGAATGAAATGCATGACCTGACTATGAGGTTATCAAAAGATATCGAGGACAAAAAGAAGAAGGAAGAAAATATTGCTTTATCTCTGAAGAACAAATTTGAAGAATGTGGCAGATTGGCTCATGAAAATAATCTATTGAGAACTAATTTGGCACACTCCCGAAATAATGAACAAGAGCTTGAAAGACAAATAACTACTCTAACAAATGATCTGACTACTGCAAGTGAGTATAAAGAAAAATTTAGGATTAGTCCTACATAGTTGGATGATTTATTGAGAAGACAAAGGAAGAATGAAGATTCTAGAGGACTTGGATTTGTACATGATGAAAGGTCTGGTACTGCAAATGAAGATCAGACAACCAATATGCAGAGCTCATTAGAACAGGGGAGACCGGTAAGGCAATCTAATGCTTATAAATTCAATGGTAGATGTTTTGTGTGTAATAAATTTAGGCATATGGCTAGACAATGTAGAAATAGAGCAAATCAAAACTACAATTCAGTTCTCGATCAATGCATAAATTACAAGAAATATGGTCATAAGTCAGAAGATTGTAGAATGAATGTTAAATGTCATGCATGTGGAAAGTTTGGTCATTTGGCTAATAAATGTAGGCCAAGGAATGACACTGGATATGCCAAAGAAATTCAAAAGAACAATGTTACATGTTATGCATGAAACAAAATAGGTCATATTGCTAAGTACTACAAAAGAAAGACTACACCGGTTAGAAATGATATATCAAATGAGAAAGGAAAGCAGAAGGTAGATGAAATACAAAAAGATCACACCAAGAGATGGGTTAGAAAATATGAAGAACCAAGTGGAGATGTAACTACACTGGTAACTGCACCTGTAACTCCACTGGTAGATTAGAGCATTCCTACACCCGCAGGAAATTAAACAGGTAACTGAGGTATACGCCTTAGGGGTTGGAAAATTCATTGTAAATCTTGCATATTCCCTGGAAGAGATTTGGAAGAGATCTAGAGAGTGGTATTGATCATTGATGGAGGTTTATCTGGCATAAAACTATGAAACTGACATCCAGTAGGATACATTGCTAA
Source organism: Cryptomeria japonica (assembly GCF_030272615.1). NCBI lineage: Eukaryota > Viridiplantae > Streptophyta > Pinopsida > Cupressales > Cupressaceae > Cryptomeria > Cryptomeria japonica. The sequence goes on from NC_081415.1 coordinate 531,969,995, forward strand.
AAATTTATGATAGTGATGAATTAGGGTTTACTCGCTGATAAAAAGAGAAAGTGGATTCATTTTCACTCACCCAACATCCAAGCAAACCAGAGCCAAGAAAAGGCGAAACATAGGTGATCAAGAGCGAGCAAAGGCATTCTGAAGGATTTCCAGCCATCATCTGAACCGACGATCATTTTCAAGTATTTATTTGAAATGGCATTTGGGTCATCTACTCCTAATTTCATTGCACATCCCACAGTTGTTGAAGTGAAGGATAGGTTGAGACCCATTTTTAAGGAAGTTTCCTAGATAGCCAAGAAGGAAGACTCTACAGGCGCATTTTCAAGGGTGTCGATGATGTAATGTATGTAGAAGATGTAAGGGCATGCATTCACTGCACCTTAGAAGATCTAAGCATTGAAGAGATTAAGGGCATGTATCAATCTGTGATACTGGGCAACTCCGAAACAATCAAGTCGAAATACAATTTTATTGAGGACCTAAGGTTAAGTGGAATCCTGTATATACTAGAATTCATTGATGAGGTGATCAAATATGTTATGAGCAGGGTCCACAATGGATTCATCTAGCTGGACCAACCCTACATGATCACCAAGGAAGCTATTCAAGAAGTCACTAGCTTACCCAAAGTCTGATAGGAACCAGGGAAGATGATTTCCAACACTACAGTTGAGAAGCTCACCAATGCAACCCATGATGGAAGATCAATGAGAATCTGCACCATCAAGGACACATATGTGAAGTTTGCGAGCATGATCATCGTGTAAAAGGTAACTCAATCTAGTCAATTGAACTCTGTTGCTAGTTCTTCCATCGATGTTTCACATCAAATGCTAAGGAATGATGAAAAGTATGATTTATGTGAGTGGCTGAGAAGTGAATTAATGATTAATCTAGGAAAGATCAAAGGGGTTAAGAAAGGAACTTTTAGGTTTGGGAATCTCATTGTCTGTTTAATGATGTACTTCATGAATGCGCTACCTAGTCTAGGGAAGAAGTGTTTGGCTCATGACATATAGGTAGGTATGCAAATTAAAGATGCAATCACTGGTGTTGGTACCGGTAGGGATGAGAAGATTTGGGGCTACTTCAAAACTTTTCAGGAAAACATGAGACTGAGGGAGAGGATCTCTAAGAACATTATGGAGAAATACTCCACTGATATTTGTTTTATAGGTAAAGCTGATGAAACCCTCATGGAGGCAATGAAACCTAGAACCATATGGGTCACTAAGCTAGGATATGAAGTAGATGACAACATTTTGGAACTTTATGATACAATGTTGATTGATGCTCCTTTGGATGACAAAACTGGACATTTTGGCACTACGGAGAAAAAGGCACTTGAAGTCAAAATTGACTTCAATAAGAAAAGGAGAGAAAAGAAAAATGATAAGATGTCTACATTTGTTCAGGATATAGTTCACATGATAGATACCAAACTAGGTTCTGGATCTTAACCAATAGATCAATCGACAGTGGCTAGTGCTCCTGAGGAGATGAGGCCTAAAACTTTCATTTCTCCTATTACTTCTGATACTGATCTAGAGGACAACCAACCTCTAGAATTTAGAAGAGTACAAAGAAAGAAAGCTGTCAAGCCTCCAGTAGAGGAGAAGAAGGTGGAGCCAAAGAGGAAGCTTGTGATAAAAGTGACAAAACCTACTGCACCCACACCTTCGGCAAGGAAACCTATTCAAAAGAGGCAACTTGTTCCATCCACTCTTGCACCCCCCCCCAAAAAGAAAAAGAGTGCAATTTAGGGATAACTTTAAGAAACCACCCCCGAGCAACTATGTAAAATCCTAGCGAATCGGACATTATTTTCAGGGGGAAATTTTCATATTGATGGCGAATTTTTTTTTTAAAATAGGGAAAAAAATTATTTTGTACTGGAGAATTTTTTCTAGGGCATGAAAATTTCATAAATTTCTGGTGAATAATACCTTGTTCTATGGGGAGAATATTTATTGTGGGAGGTGAATAATTTTTGTTAAAAGGAACAAATATATAATTGTATGAGCAAAAAAATTTACTCCGAAGGAAAAATTATTTAAATGTATTGGCGATTTTTATCCACTGCTTCAAAATTATTTAATTTGTTTTTACGAATATTTTGTTATTTATGGAAAAATATATAAATTATTGGCAATTTCATGAATTCATTGCCATTAATAGACAAGGCACATCACATCTCATCTGTATATCACATCACATAATACATTGAGTCCAAACTTTGCATGATGTATCAATAAGTGTGACCTCTTTGACACATGAAGGGTGACACATACTTAAATCTATCAATGATTTTAAACCGTTTGATGATCGTAGATCAATGGCTAAAGTTTAATTTCAGCCCAATTTTTTGAAGAGAACATAGCTCATCAGAAAGTGCCCGGAATGGAATTGGATTCAATAGACACGTACCAAATGTCACAAATCATGATCGATGATTTCATTCATTGAATATATATCTTTTCACTTATTGTAATCCACTCTGTCTCCACGACTTCCAATGTGATACTTGCAAACTCAGCATTGGTTTATAGTTGTTTCCATCTTCGCAGAATAGTGCATTTATGGGAAATATTTGCAGAGATATGAAAGATTTAATTTTTTTTAAAGCAATTAATATGGTTAAAGAAGTAATTATTACAATCAAGAGCTTCAACTATTTATATACGATCTCTACTTCTTTCATCTTCAATTAGCCTTTGCTATTTGGTAGATAAATCATCGAAGTTCACGGTATTTAAATTCTTCCTCTGGTTTAGGTTTATAGGCTCAGGTTGTTTAATTTGTTAATATTTTTTCTCAAGATGGACACTCCCATCTTCTTGAGAAGCATTTTTGTAGAGGACTAGAGGGCCTTTCTAGGCTCTGTTAGAGACCCAACCCTCCAATTAGTCAGCAAGGAGGTTGGGTCATTCACCAATGAGGCTGTGCAAATGGTGCTAGGCAGAGAGTTTCTGCGAAACAAAAATAGGTACCATGCTAACATGAACATTACATCTCGGTTCTTAGCATCTCTTCTGGACCTTCGAGGAGATAAGGTGGATATGTTGATGCTGTTGAGGAAGGTTTTTAAGGAAGACTGCCTTGAAGATGACATTACTCTTGTTGTCCTTGTAGAAGTAGGGGTGGGGATCCCTTGGGCGAGTGAATTATCCAAGCTTCTCCTCCCTGACCAAACAATGCTAGTGGCTAGGCAACCATTTCTCCTGAACCTGAATGCGGCGTAGTTGACGCGTCACTAGAAATAAGCGCGGATTGGCAGGGACTTTCCCAAAAATGGTTGCTCCTAGATGACTTTCCAAACTACATGTGGCTTGAAGAATTCTCTCAGCTAATGCTGTCTGAAGAATTCTACATAGAAGGAGGGCCAGATTCTTACGGCAAAATTGTAAACAATTCCACTAGCTGTGCCCTAGGCCCACCCCCCTAGGCTCCTAGTAGTTTTTTTTTCCTTTGTCCTCGAACCCTAACAGGATCAGTGGCTCACTCATTTTGGCTTTTAAGTTTTTGAGGGACTCAAGTCTCAGAAGTAAAAATTATAAATTTCCAAAGCATAAATATTAATGATAATTTTTCAAAATTTCAGTTTGTTTCAGTTTGCCTCTTAGAGTCTTATGGATATAAAAATGCTTTCTATAATTCTATTTCATTTTTATTAATTAAAGTTTTTCAAATGCTTTTTGTATATGAGCTACATTATTTCAATTATTTGTTAAACAATGGAAATAAATTTAATACTGTGATCTTTTTTATGTAATGCTTCTTTCTCTATATTTAATATATATAAAAAAAAGATTCAGTTCATTCCATTAATTATTTGTACATTGATTATGTTTGATTATAATTTTATAAATATATAGTTAAGATTTGAACTAAAACTCCAACTTGCTTATATGAAACTAAATTTAATTATATTAAATTTACTTATTTTAATTATATTAAATTTACTTATTTTAATTATATTAAACTTACTTATTTTAATTATATTAAATTAAAATCTATATTAAACTAAATTTATGTTGAACTTTTATATATATTTTTAGTCTTTATTTATTTATTAAATTAAAATTTATATCACACTAAATTTATGTTGAACTTTTATATATATTTTAAAACTATTTCTTAAAATTATATATCGTAAACATATTTTTAAAGAATTTTGTTAAACTTTAAATTAATACACTAAATTTATGTTGAACTTTTATATATATTTTTAAAGTATTTTTAAAAATTATATATCGTAAACATATTTTTAAAGAATTTTGTTAAACTTTAAATTAATATTTTAGATTTAATATTGAATGTTTTCTTTTTTTATATTAAACTTTTACCTTTCAAATTGTATATGAAAATTTACATTTTTGTTTATTTCTTATGTTTTATACTATTTTTCAATTTTATATTTTTACAAATAATATTAACATTAGATTTAATAGTTATCTCAAACTATTGCACATCTTTAAAATTTAAATGTCTCTTATTATGGGACCGACCACATCTGACAACACTCAAGGGGTACCATCATCCGTTGGATGAGCAATGATCAACGACTTAGGGTGGATTTCGACCCAAATGTGGGAAGTGAACACATTTGTGAGAACATTGCCTAGAATTTAACATTTTAAATTTAATTAAATATAATTAAGTCTATAAAGCTCTTTTTTGGGAGAAATTTTAAAATGATTAAATAGACTTAAAAAATAGAACCTAAAAGTGACACGAGTATGGTGACGTGCGAGAAAAATGGTAGAAGTCATGGGACCCACGACATCTGACAATAGAAGCCATCATCCATTGGATGAGCAAAGATCAACAACTTAGGGTGGATTTCGGCCCAAATGTGAGAAGTGAACACATTTGTGAGAACTTCACCCAGAATTGAACATTTAAAATGTAATTAAATATAATTAAGTCTAAAAGCTCTTTTTTAGGCAAAAATTTAAAATGATTAAATAGGCTTAAAAAACAGACCTGAAAAGTTACACGAGTATGGTGACATGCCAGAAAAATGGCAGAAGTCATGGGACCCACAACATTTGACAATAGGTACAATCATTCGTCGGATGAGCAAAGATCAATGGCTTAGGGTGGATCTCGGCCCGAATATGGGAAGTGAACACATTTGTGAGAACTTCACCCAGAATTGAAACATTTTAAATTTAATTAAATATAATTAAGTCTATAAAGCTCTTTTTCGGGCTGAAGTTTAAAATGATGAAACTGACTTAAAAAACAGAATCGAAAAGTGACACGAGTATGGTGATGTACCCAAAAAATGACAGAACTGATGGAACCCATGAGATCTGACAACATGTACCATCATCCGTTGGATGAGTTAAGATCAATGGCTTCGAGTGGATTTTGGCTCGAATGTGGGAAGTGAACACATTTGTGAGAACTTCTCCCATAATTGAACATTTTACATTTAATGTCCTCAAAATTTATACTGAAGTAATGAATGTTTTGTCCTTCGGCATGGAATAGTTATTAATAATAATTAATAAAATTAAAACATGATTCTAGATATTTTGCCCTTTAGGTATTACTTTTGTACTTTTCAAAGTTTTCAAAATAAGAGACTCATAAATCATAATCATATTTAATTTCATGGACAAACTTGTAAATCGAGGGAGATTCTGAAAAAACTCTAGATTGAGGAATACAAGTTACAACAGATACTGTCTGCGTCAATCTAGTGAAATAGAAATTCCGGGCAAAATCTAGAACACCTACATTCCGCCTTTTTGCTTTTTTTAATCTCGTGGTCCAATTTGAGGGTTAGCATTATTAGGTTTTTATCTAGCATTATTTTGAATTATTAACAATAACAACGATGGGGAAAACGGGAAGCAGTATTTCAATAGGAAGCCAAGTGAAATTTTTCTTTTACCTAACCGAACTGGTTAAAACACTAGGTTTCACTGATGAATACCATGATATGTATGATCCTGCTATCCATGGTGAAAAGTGTATCATAGATACTAGATATGCATTATCTAGTAAGGTGGCAGATGCATGCAGGGCAAAATTTACTGTTTTCAACCCAATTTTACAACAAAGAACATATAAAATCGCATCGTGGGATGCTGGATTGGGAAGCATGGTGTTACCTGAAGTATTCTCTCGCCCTAATTTTGTCATGGTCTGCACCAAAAATTATGATGAAGATAAAAATCCAAATGTCAATAAAAATACAAAACAGCAAATTCTATCCATAAACGAGGGAAAATTTGCTCGTTTGTTGAACCTAGGATTTGAAGCCCAAAACTCAAACGTCCAAATTGACCTTGGAAAGCTGGTAGGGAATTATGAGAGTCTTGATCCAAGTTGCAGAGATTCATTTATCAAAGCTCTAATAAAGAGTGGTACTGGTATTGTGTTGGATCAGAATCATAAGCCTCCTTATGATTCTAACATTTTTGTTCCATGGGTTGGGGATACTATTTCCTTGCTATCATTTTTCCTGAGATTGAAAAATAATGGGGAAGTGGGTGCAAGCCTTCTTGAAATGATTTATAACATCCATTGTCTAGGTTAGCCAGTAAGATATAATTTTATTGAGCACATTGTTCAATCCATGCAAAAACAATTACTAATGATCAAAAAAGGTTCCTGTAAGACATTTAGGTTCTCATTCCACTTGTGCTATCTCCTTCTATCCAAGTATCGTGCAATATTAGAGACCAACAAGCTTAAAATTATGAACTATAAGATTGATGAGAAGACTGGGAAGAGAATAGAGTGTCCAATTTATGAATGGATACCAAAGATAAGGATGCATGATAACAGAAAGAACTACAACCATTTTGTAGACTTCTTTTTGGCAACAATGTATAATGAAATTACAAGCACTCCAATGCCTAGGTTGCCTGTGTCTTGTAGAGATTGCATTCAACTCAGAAGTCAAATAGAATTGGCTGAATAGTTCTTCATGGAAGAGTTCACTATGTTAAGGTTTTACGGATCGACAGTAAAACCATACAGGCTTCCAATACATGTGACAGAGAGGGTATTTGCATTGGAGTATATATGGAAATTGGAGAACACAGATAGGCACTTCCATGGTCAGCAAAAGAAGAGCATATTTCCTTCCTTGCCTTTCTCATGTGGAGGGTTCACATTTGAGAGAAAAGCATTCAAATTGGCATATGATTTTTTGACAAATTTTTAACTTTGGTGATGAGTGTCTCTTGTAGTATGATCCAATCGTTGTAGTTCAAGAAAGGCTCAAGAAAAATGGGAACTCTTCAGCGTTATGTCAACATGAAAGTAAACCATTGCTAGTAAAGCTTAGAAACATGGACTCCTGGGATGAGGTTAAAAAAGAGATGGAGAAAATTGCAGCTGACAATAACATTTCAGCAGAAGAAATTTCATCACAAATTATGGCATTGCACACACAAAGGACAGCAGAGGATGGCTAGGACATCCAAAATAGGAGGTCCTACAATTTCTACCTAAAATTTGCTAATCCATCTAATAAATATATTCCCAAACCAATTCTACCAGAATGTAAAGAGAGTTTTTAGACTCAAACCAAAATAAATGTTTTTTTGGACTATGAGGAAGAATCTCGGTGAACCAAAGACGAGTGTAGAATTTGAGACCATCGACGAGGATGGAGTGTTTAGCAAATTGTGGAATATGGAGCATCCCACAACAACACATGATAGGAGTGAAGATGATGATGAGTATGAATTTGAATCCACTCCAACAACTACTACAGTCCCTAAAATATTAGGTGCAGTCAATGAGTCCATGAAAGAAAAATATAGCAAAGGGGCAAGCATTATGGAAAAAATGGGTTTTGAAGGTGGTGGTCTAGGTGCTAGAGGAGAGGGCATTTGGTATCCACTTCAGGGATAAATTCCATCAAGGTCAAAATCAAAATCTCCTGTTAAACCAGTCATTGGACTTGATTCTTTAGATTAATCACGGATAGGTACTACTCATTACCATCAGGGTCCACTTACATTTGTTTCAGGTTCAAATCCACAACCACCACCACATCATGGTAATCCCATTGGTGGTATATCAAGTGCCACTGCCATAGGTGGGGAATCTGGTGATAGTATTCCCATTATTGTTCAGTCAAGTGACGTTGTGATTGGTGGGGTTGGCATGGGTACTACTAGTACTACTGATACTAGTTGTCTTGTTGTTGGACAAGGGCTGCAACAAAATATGTCTCGCAAGAGGCCACTTGTGGTAGATACTAATACTATTCAGAATCCTATATCAAGTGCCACTGACACTACAAAAAAATCATTTGCAGCTTCAGATCACACACCTAAAAATATTATGAAAACTACACAAAAGTATCAGTGGGAGTGGGACAAGATCAGGAATTGTTGTTGGTAATCCTAGTCAAGCATTAGTTAAAACCATAGGAATAAGTGGAACTGGAGCCTCTAGTATTCCTATGTCACCTTTCAAACATTCATTTGCTTTAGCAAGCCCTGATTTTCAATATCGTTATTACTATAAAAAATATGAACACACATTAAAAGAAAATAAAGAAGAAAAGAAAACATTTGATAGGGTTTCCTTGACTGAAGTTTTAAACGAAGAGCCTGCAAGGAACAAGGTATTTCCAACATATGACCCACAGAAAGATATGATGGAGTTCATGGTTGTTATGCCCCCGACCCCAACTAAAGATAAAAGTCTACCACATAGTTAGATAGATCCCTCTGAATTTCAAGTTAGCACCCTCCAAATGGATTTTTCCAAAGTACATAATGTGGAAAAAATTAGTGTGTCAAAAAGGACTAATGAAGTGGTCTACACTTCACTGCTAAAGGTGGAGAGAGAAAAAAATAAATTGCAGAAACAAATAGAAAAGTTATAGGTAGACCTGGTAAATGAAAAATAAAGGAGGAAAGTAGCAGATAGCAAGTGCAATAGTTTATAGAAAAGGAAAAAAAATTCAGGCTCTACAGTAGAAATTGCAAAGCAGGAGAAGATGGATGCAGAATTGAAGGACCTGACAGAAAAATTGGCTAAAAGCAATAAAAAAATTGATGAGGACATAGTCAGTTTTCAAAAATTATACAAAAGTTATGAGTTTACTGCTACTTAAATGAGAAAATCACAGGACCTATTGGATCATGGGAAGGAAAAAGAAAAACATTTGCAAGAGGAAGTAGAGGAAGAAAGAAAAAAATGTGCACAAATGAAAGAAGACTTGCACAATGCAAATGATAAAATAAAAACTTTGGAGGATAGATTGAAAGATAATATGAAAAATATAACAAATTATATAGAAGAAATCATTTGGCAACAAATAATGTAGAGGAGTGACAATTTGTGTGAATGGTTTGAATTGAATGAAAGTCTGAGAGTAATTTATATGAAAATCAAAGGTCACTTTGAGAAGAGCATCCATGTTTATTCAAAAGAGGATATGGAAAAAAAAATTCTGCAAGTATTCTATAGTTCCAGTGACAACTACTTGGCATCCAAGGGAATTAAGAGCTGCATTGATGCCACAGTTAAGACATCATCTATCATTCAAAAATTCCAAAAACTAAGGGAAACATCAAAAGTTATGGACAAATTTAGAAAAAAGATATTGAAGTTGCAAGAAAAGAAAAATAATTTGACTAAACTTGGTTTACCTAAGACCGTTGACCCATCAAATAAATTCATTGGAAAAAAAGCTTACAAAAAAAGCATGGAGATAAATATGAAGTTTGATTTAGACTTGCTTCCTAAGGACACGAGTCCCCAAAGCTTTCTAGAATTCATCCAACCATATGCAAATCTAAATTCGGCATTGGATGAAACGGTGATGTCAAGTCAATCTTCTAAATATGGAATGTTGACGAAGTTGCAGTTGACTTTCCATAGTTAACAAAATATTGGCCTTCCATCAAACAAAGAGTGGAGCACCCTACAAAAATTGGCATAGAAATCTTAGGAATCATAGTATGTATTGCACAATTTTCTTCTTTTACTCTTCATTTCAAGGTTTTATGTTTTTTCTGTTTGGAATTTGGCATCCCTTGAAATAACTTTGTTTTGTGAATAGGATAAAGCCAACACTTGCACAACTATGATGCATAGTGCAAAACTTCAGCCAATAAATTTGTCTTCTCAAATTCTCCCTTGCTTTAACATTTATACATTTCTCTATTTCTGATTACTAGGTTTTAGGCATTGCTATTATCTATATTTAATTTGTCATGGCCTGAATTAATATTTAATTTTGAACTTCATTTTTTGAATAGGAGACATCAGACATTTAGCAAATGTTACATTGCTAATACAACCTGTGATGGCCATATAAATCTGTGCTAAGTTTGTGATTTTGATGTTGACTCCTCACATGTTGCAAACTTGCAATTAGATTGAAGTTGTTGTTTCTCCCTTGTTTCTATAAAAGGGAATTCAAGGTCATTTGCAAAGGGTTCTGAAACTTTGTATTCACTTTTGCATGGACATTGGAGAATCACACAGGAGCTGTTGTTCCTCTCTTGTTTCTATAAAAATGAATTCAAGGTCATTTGCAAAGGGTTCTAAAACTTTGTATTCACTTTTGCAATTTTCATGGAGAATCACACAGATTAGTGTATTACTATTGAATCAATTGTATCATATGGCTATATTTTGAAAGAATTAATGAAAAACTAAGTTCTCGACATGTGTATTACTATTGAATGAATTGTATCATATGGTTCTGAAATGTATCACATAGATTTGAGACTCAAACATGTCTAAATAAACAATAAACATCTCTGTATCAATAAACACATTATGGTCTTTTTTTTTATTATGCTATTTTAAATCTAGAAATAGAAAGTTGAAAAATACAATTACAAATCAGTATTAAATTCTAATTGCAAAAGGTAATATGCTTTTGTAATATGAATGATAAGATATAGTAATAATATTAATAAATACCAATCTCTTACAGTTGCCATTCATCCTCATCAAATTCAGAGCTTTCTTGATTCTAGTTTGTGGTTTCTTTACTCTGAGTCTGCATACCTTCGCTGAATTGCATCTCAATGCTACTAGTAGGTCCAGTACATGAGTCAATAGTCCCACTAGCAATTTGGTTTAAAGTGTTGCTCAAACCTCTTCTTTCACATTTGGACCTCCAGATTTGCAGTGCTCCATCGTAAGGAAAAGTGTGAACATCATACCTAGATGTATAGAGCCTCAAGCAATTTTCCAAATTTTTGTCTAGTTTGTTTCTTAGCTTTGATTTTAGGAACCCCAAAGCACTGAAAACTCTCTTGTCTTCCACTAAACCCAATATCATGGTAAGACATAAATAGGAAGCTTCACATATTTTGGCATTGAATCATGCAATGCTGAGTTCTCAGCTATAGTTTTCCAAAGCCTTGTTACTGATCCCTCTTCATGGGGGTTCTCCATTTTGCCATATTTCTCTCTCATAGTGTATGCAAAATGAGATGATTTCTCTTGAATATGAGTTTTGTCTAATATTCCATTTATAGTTACTCCATTCAATTCTCTGGATGTGCAAAATTATTTTATCAAAATCAGTAGCTTACTCCGAAAATCAGATGTAATGTTGAGGCTCCAATAATGAGGAAACACAATAGACATGGCTTTGATAAGGTTGTCAGAAGGGAATCTGCTTCTAATTTGTGAGGAAAGATCATATGCAATTTTCTTCATAGAAGTAGTTACAGTTTTGATAATCTTGTCATAATCTTCCCTTGTAACTCTTGCTAGTTGCTTCCTGGGGTGCTTTCCTGGTTTCTCGGTGTTCACCGTGGCATAGAAGTAAATTGGTATCTCAACTCCCCATACATTGGCACATACCTCCCCATTTGCACCAATTTATAAAAAGTTATCAAGATTGTTCAAATATGTGAGTGTTCGCCACTTAACAAATTTTTCATCAGATAGTGTTGGTTGATTTCGATAGAGATTGTCGAGGGTCATGCATCTCATCTTACATAGTGTAGCATATTCTGCAATATACAGAGCTATTTTTTGAGCAGCCTTCATAATATTCCTCATTTCCTCTAGCATGGACAGAAGAGCTGCTAAAGTTAAGAGTGTCTCTAAATTACTTAACCTCTGAAGAAGGTCAAGAAATTTTGGTTGATCTAATTTGTCGCGAGTTGTGTGAAATAGTCCAATCTAGGATGGATATTCTGAAAACACTTGATGTGCTGGACCATCCAAAGAGATCCATCTGGTATCATTATCCTTGAGAAGCTTGTTCCCATCAGTTATTCCATCAGCAAAGTGTTGAAATTCCATAAATCGCTTGGGACTTCGATAGAAGTGTGAGTAGAGCTCTCTGATTAAAATTTTAATTTTTTTAACCAAAGCAAACTTGCTCACAATTCCAAAAGCTAGATTAATTATGTGAGCCATGCAGTGAATTGCAGTAATGTATGGTGCAAACGAAGTTTCAATCTTTGTACAAAGACCGTTCTTGTGACGTTGCATTACTGAAGCTCTATCTGCTCCAACACAAACCTATTTTTTGGCTACCGTCATGTCATCCATAGCTCCATATTCAATTAAACTTCTCTTTACTAGTTGAAATAAATTTTCTGCTATTGCACTCTCCTTCATTTTAGCAACAGATAGTAGATGAGGTTGGCGGGTATGATTCTCTACAGTACAAACATGCATGCATACCCATGAAGTATTTCCTACTGCCATAACTTTGTCTAAAGAAAATACAATAAAGTTTGACTCTCTTATTTTTTCCTTTACATCTTTTTCAACTTGAGAAAGACAACTTGCCCATTCCCATCCACTGTTTACTGACCAGTGTCTATTAGGATAGTTAGGAACTTTCAAAAAGTGTATTAAACCACTAATTGATGGGAAACCTATCATAGCATGCCCTCTGCTCAAAATATAAAAAACAATGCTTAATTGAACAACTTTTCCCAGTTGTTCTATTTGCATTGCTTTCCCAAAACTAGCTTCAATAGAACCTTTGACTTCAGCAGGCTTCGTCTGTATTTTCTCATGAAAATAGCTCTTTGTCATTTACATTCCTCCTTTGTTTCCCATCTTATCATTGATTTTTCAACCTCGTCTATCATTTATTTTTCATAAAATTTACCCATATGTTTTTCTATGGTGTCGAATTTTAGCTGTAACCTAATTTCCTTGTTATGTTTCCAAGTGTAAATCTTACACCTACATTCTATTGGAGGCTCACCTTCAATTGGATTCTCCACTGGTTCAATGAATGGATACTTTGATGCCCAATTAATTTCAAAATTCCTCACTAACATATACCACTCCCGATCCTTTTTTGATTGTGGTTCACCCTTTTTTGATCTAGCTTTTCTTTTCCCCTTCCATGCATTATCATCAATAGCATTATCACCCAAGTCGATTATATCATTCTGGCTAACTTGAGAATCTACTAGATAATCTTCTTCAAGATCACCTTGATCTAAGATATCAGGTTTGCCGATGTCTTCAACATGCGGTGTAGGTGTCGAATTTTGTACTTGTACTTGTGATGATGTACCTTCCTGATTTTCATCATAATCTTTTCCAATGACAAAGTACGAAGACAATGTTCTACTTTTTGTTGGCCTCTCATGGCCTTCCCCACATTTAGGTTTCCTACCCCTCTTCCTGTTCGACATCTCCAACGAAATAAAGGCTGCCAAAAAAATATCAATTTGTTGAAGAAGCAATAATAGAGTATAATGTATAATATATGTTTTATTAGTCCTACGACATACAATCTAGATGTTTGAGGTCTGAATATCCCCCCTAAGTCCTGACTACTTGGCACTGATGAGTCACCACTGAATAAAAATGAACTAAACAATGCAAACAAATATAGATAAATTTTGAATAATATTAGAGCACTTCAAAAATATGATCACTTACCTTTAGGTTACTAGAAGTCGCCAATGCAGTCAACAACAATGATTTTCCTTGGTTTGAAACTTCACTATTGATAAGAATTCAGAGCCTAGAACCCACCAAATTGTGTTGAGATAGATTTGATCTTCGCATGTACTTATACCAATCCTTATATGGAGAATTCTGTGAGAATTTTATATGGTATACAAATATTTGGTGAATCTCACGTAACTATAACACAATATGTAATTTTTGAGGTGATTATAGGTCGTCCAAAAATGAATTATGTAATTTTTGAGGTGATTATAGGTCATCCAAATAATTAGCAAATACAATATAGTTGGTGAAAGTTAGGGTGAATGGAGACACGCATCGGCAAAGTCTCGGGCGAATTGGGTCCTCCTGGCTAACAAATCTTCACATGCTTATAGGTGAATTATGGTCATCTATTAAGACAACCTCAAAGAGTGTAGGCAAAAAAATTAAATTTACCATGTGTCCATCGTATATTGTATTGGCGAGATCATCGCATAGAAATATTTAATTCCCTAAAACATATGGTGATCAGGCCGTGACTTTGACATAAATTGATAATGTTCTGGTGACATGGCCACTCCCCAGTCGATACAAAATATTCACCATTTCCTAGGTCATTGACGTGAAAAATTTCCCATTGGCGAATATTCACCACTAAAGTAATCTTTGGTGCAAGTGATGAAGCAATCGAATATGGTAATGTTACCATCATCCCCCCAATGACTTGTGTTGAATTGATAGATGAGGTAACTAAAGATGGAATTTTGATGAATGTATCAAATTTCTATGAAAATTTAGATGATGATGAGATAAATGAAATTGAAGAAGAAATTTTTTTACATATAGATATATATAAGAAGGCTCTAGTAGAGATTTTGAAGGAAATTCCTCTATCACTGTATAACAAGTTAGATGCAAGAAGACTAGATGCAGTTAAGAGGGATAAGGATATTAAGGAAGTAGAAAATTTGAATATGTGTGGCTCAATAAACAATGAGGAAATGAAACGGTGTATAGATCTTGCAAACAAAATAATTTTTAGTAGCAAAACCTGACAAATAAGCCTAATGATGGGTAGAGTCAATGAGCTAGTAAATGAGACTAGAGATGGCTAGACCAAATTCTTCCAAAAGAACCTTGATTTTCTCACTTCACAAGAATAATTTTCTAAGGCAACTGCTTCCACCATTCTAGATAAATCTAAAGGGAAAGGAATTTTGGGAAGCTTAGAACCAATTTTGGATATATCGATAGTAGATAAGAGTGTACAAACACCACTGGAAGATATTGATAAGAGTATACAATCTATACAGGATGAAACAACATTTGTACAGACTGAGCAAGGCAATGTGGATAATATACAAGTTATAGATAATATTATGGATATTACTCCACCGACAGTAATTAATACTGCACCAAGTGGCACTGCCACCGATGCATAGGAGGATAAGGTGCACAGGAGGATAAGGTAAAAGGGTTTGATAAGATTATACTGACAGTTGATACTGATTCCCCAAAAATTTTTTTGGCAATTGACACTTATCAAGTTGAGAAGAAATCAACCATTGAGTTGAGTCCTATTGAGTTAACGATGATGGCTACTCAAAAGATAATAAAGGAGGGATCTGCAGACAAATGAATAATAGATAATTCAATAACAATTTTGTATAGATTGATTCTTGAGTGTATGATTGAAAATGAAGCAAGCCCTTCCGGCAAGCTTAAGGCACTAACAGAGCATATATCTAAGAAGTTTCAATCATTGCAGCAGATTTCCAACCGACAAGCACTTGATAGATTTACTTTGGCTAAGAGAGCCACTTTTGACTAGATTATTGAAATAGAGAAGAGGAAGATTGAAGAAAAACTTTTTTTTATTGAAAATTCTTTGAAGCAATGTACTAACATCTACAGGGTCTTTTGTAATATAGAAATTCTTATAGAAAATGTAGATAACAGGTTAAGGGAGTTACATGAAAAGGTTACTAATATTGCTAATTCTTTTGATGGACTAACCTCACTCACAACATCTATTGATGGAAAAATTTTGTCATTGGAGGACCAATTTTTTTCTCTTGAAAAGGAAAGGGACAAGATTATTCAAAGAGAAAGGAGTCTTAGAGGACTGGTGAGTCCAAGATTGGATTCACTTGGTGTAAACAAGAGGGAATGTATGGATATGCTTGCAAATGCCACACTGGTAGAAGTCACTAAGAAAGAAACAGTTGCACACTTACTGAGTGGACTTGTATCCATATCTGAAAATTTGAAAACCGGCTAGGATACATATTTACAGTTGCTAGAGAAAGCTTATCTAGAAATTTTGAAATTGGTCAAGCTCTGGTAAATTCTTTTACACAGGTTCTTAACCAAATTATTTTAATTCTTTCACCGGTATTTGGCATTGATGCCAAAGGGGGAGTGTATATAATGTGAACAATATTAGATATTAGACTGAGTGTATTTCTCAGGGGGAGCATACTTCATATTTTAGTTGAACTGATAGGGAATCCATTTTTCACATGAGTGTTGCCATCAATGCCAAAGGGGGAGATTGAACTGGCAAATGAAACTCATTGGATTCATATATTGTCATTGATGGCAACAAGATTCTGTATGGCCACAAGATTTTATTGGAGACACACACTGGCATTTAGAGGCATACATCGACGGATATTGGCATTGGAGTATTCAAGGCCACAACTGACATCGGCAATAGCATCCAACACTTCAAGGAAGCCGACATTAGGCTAGGATCTGAAGGAAGTTTTATTTGTAAAATCATTTTGTAATTATTGTATGAGGCCGAAATTGTATATCTTTTATAATGTATTGTAAGCTGACATAAGGTATATTGTTTGTAAAGGGTATATAGGTCAGTTTGTTAGTTCATTTTGATAAAAAGAGAGATATGAGAAGGTAGTAGAACTATGTAATGCGAAGGACATGTATGTAGATCATTTGTATGTGAATGTAATATCATGTTATGATCAATAGATGGTTTGTAAAGCATTCTTGGAGGAAAGGAGATACCGATAGAGGTGTTCAAGGTTTATGAACCAGTACAAAACATAGCTATAACTGGAACTCTTTTTGGCATTGCAGATGCATTTTGTGAGTTCATCTTTACTATTTTATCTCAACAGAAGCTTGTAGTTAGTGACACTCTTTTGTGTTGAGTAGTGTGCCTTCTTACATGTGTAGACCCCCATGCTATATAATATATTTCATATGGCCAGTGAATTTATATTGTGGGTCATAAATCCCACCGTGGTTTCTTCCTCTTTGAGGTTTTCCACGTATAAATTTTATGTGTTATGGTGTACATTTATGTGGATGGTTTATTTGCTTCAAGTTACATGTTTCTTCATTTATCGATTTATATGTGTCTGTTATAAAAGGGTAAAATCATATGATACCAGTAGAACACTGATTCACCCCCCCTCTTAGTGTTCTTGGTTCCCAACACGGTCCTGGTGCATCTTGTTGTTTCCAGGGGTGTTTCTGACCCAAGTCCTGCTATGCCTATTGGAGCTTCGTTGTTTGCTGGCTATCCCTCAGTTGCTAATTTTCCTGCGTTAAATTTGTTGGAGTTACAAGATGTGGCTGCTAAAGTTGAATATGGCTAGATAACAGTTAAAGGTAAACAATCTAAGAGGTCCTCACCTTCTTTTGACATGACCCTTCGATCCCACATGAAGGGTCCCATAGGGAAATCCTAAGTGAGGGAGTTGTCATAACCCTTGTGGGAAGTTGTGCTTTGTTTGTTTTGGGTTGCCTGTAGTTTCTCACGTAGCTTGTCTGTTTGGGGTTTCTACCCTTTCTTTATCTGGTAGGCCTGTTGGTTTTCTATGTCTATTCATTTTTTTAGCTTTGTTTTGATTTTGTTGGAAGCTATAGATTCAATTGTGATGGTTTTTTGGTTGTGGTTTTTATTGTTAATATCTTTGCACAGCCTGCTTTGTTGGGTTCTAGATCTTGGTAAAATATATTGGGTTTTGGGTCCCTTCAAAACCTATTATATGGGGTTTATGGTCTCCTTAAAACCTATTTTCGCTTATTAAAAAACAATAGAGTTCAGATGTGCAAGATATGACCCCAAAAGTGAAAAACTAAAGGCTAAATTTGGAGGCCTAGTATTGAAAATTGGTTTAGAATCTAGTCAAAGCACTTGTAGACTCAAATTGGTGCATGAATCAGTTTTTTGATGATATCTTGTTTTCTCGATTTCCACTTGTATGACCAAGTTATGGGCAAAAAACCAACTACATGTCAATTAAGGTTTTGAAGGGTTCCCAAAAATGGGAAATTTTCAAAAATAGTAACTTTCCAAAAATAGAATTTTTCTAAAATAAAATGTTTCTAAAAATAGTAAGTTTCCAAAAATAGAATCTTTTTAAAAATGGAAACTTGTTGAAAATAGAAATTTGTTCAAAATGAAAACTTTTTGAAAATGAAACCTTGGTGAAAATGGAAACTTTTTTGAAAATGAAAACTTTTCAAAAAATAGAAACTTTCAAAAAATGTTTTGCAAATAATTACTCAATCTCCAATTTTGAAAAATTGACAAGCAATTTTAGGGTCCTCGAGGCTCTCTAGTGCAATGGTGACCTATTTTTTGCTCCAAATTGCTCAAGTTATTTAGCTACCCCTATATTTTTGCTTAATTTTATGCCTTCAACCAATTTGACCCAATTTTTTAACTGATCCAATTTTGATGAAATGATAGTTGCAGGTTTTTCAAATCTACAGATGTGATGGAAACCTCCATCTGAGCCTAAAGTTTATAAAAAATTCACCGCAAGTTGGATCCATCAACAATGTAGATGGGAACTTGAGAGATCTGATGATTTAATACCATGTAGAATTTGATGATCAACCACAAGCGCTGGAATCATTTACAATTAAAACATGTATCATACAAAAGATATCAAGCAAAGACTATATGCTCTATAACAACAAGACAATTCAGCATTGTGCACAAATAAGGATCGAAGATACAATATTGGACGAACAATTACAATGAATGAATGAATCCTTATAAAGGATGAATGAAAATCCTCAATACAAACCCTACTGCTAAAATTAGAAGAACCAAAGCAATGTAAAGTAGGAGCTAAATTAAGGTCAACTACATCTAGAACTAATGTGAGAAAAAACAAACTCTAGATAATAAAAAGTACTTAAGTTTAACTTAAGTGAAGAAGCAATTAAAGGACCTAGTTAATAAATAATTAAATAATTATTCTCAAATTACTCCAATAGTCTCGTGTTGATTTTTAGGGTGATCTATAATTATCCAGCCAATAGAGATTTTTCTTTTGCTTGAGCTATGCTTTTGGGGTTTTGTATCAGTATTAGAGATTATGATGAGTTCTATTTGGGTCCCAGTGTGCCTTGTGGTGATCCACATTGAGTAATTTCATTTCAAAGATATTGTTTTGAGTTGATTGGTCATGTGGTACATGTTATTGCTAACTTGGGAAGGTTGTGTGCTAGTTTGATTTGTGTTTGGGACTATATAAAAAGTTGTCATAAGTCATTTTCAGTTCCTATCTATCTCTTGGATTGGACCACTTCACTTGAAATTTTATTTATGGCTAGCTTAGTGGGATCATTCTTTATCCCCTATTTTGGTTGACCTAATTGATATTTTGAGGTCTTGTGGATGGTATATATAGAAGATCAAATCAATTTCAAGAAGAGTACAATGTAGTGGAATTTGGAAGATTTGAAAGTGAAGAAATAAACGCGTGTGGTGAAATTATATGAGCTTAATAGCCAAATGGTTGCTTAAAGTAGTGATTCAAGAGCGACTATATATTTAGGGAGAATTTTGGATGTAGTGATGCTAAAGGACTATTTATTGTAACTCATATTTTCATGTATCTTGCTCAAATAATGTGAATCTCTTTAGCAGGTCCTTTGTACCTTGTCTTGGTAGTTAACCTTAGTTTCTAGTCCTTTTCGGGAGAAGTGAGCTTCGTTTGGAAAGTGAACCCTCAAAAAAAGTATTGTAATACTTGTTCATATAATGTTAGTTATCTCTCTTTGTGGCTTTTTCCTTTTTGGTATTTCCACGTAAATTTGATTTTTTCGTGTGTGCTCATTGCTTTATGTTTTATTTCTATTAATCAAATGAAGGATTTTGGAATTTAAATGTGCTATTAGTTTAAAAAAAAATTTCAAGGTTGATTCACCCCTCTCAATCTTGGGTTGTGTTCAACACCTTTATCTCAAAATAAATATTTAAAAATCATTTTACATCATTATAATTTTGTAGAAAATCTTGGTGAATCTTGAAAAATAATTACAAAATTCATTAGCTATCATGGCAAAACCTTTTCAGAAAAAAGCTTATGGAAAAGTAAGGACCCGAGGGTGGAAATTATTGATGTGTTTAAGAGGTAGGCTCTATCATATTTAATTTAATGGCCCTCATTGTACTCTACAACGTAAAATATAGTTGTAGTTTTCAAAGCTCATGGGGCCCAAAATTTATTTTACACTGTTGATCCCCATTGAGATTGATGGTTCAAAAGAAACTTTTGGCCCCATTAACATTACAAATTGATAGTATAATTTAACTTGTATAATACAATGAAAGATGAGAGGTTATTGTTGGTGTAATTTGTGTCTCATATAATTAAACCTTACTTAAATTGACTTAGGATAATGCATTTCATCTATTATTTCTCCTACCTTACCCCTCCTACCCTTGTATCTCATTGGGCTACATGTCATGAATGTGTGTTATCATTTCCCTATGGCCTTGCCTTTATAATTAGGCTTATGTACATTGTATGGAATCCAATTAGACACAACTATTCGCATCTTGCTGAGGATACCATTTGTTCTTGTTCTTTACATTGCATCTAGATCTTGGTTGGCTCCCTTCATAGCCAATTCTTACAGTTATATTTTAGATCAATGATAAAATCTAAAGATTGGCGATTTAGTCCTAATGTAACTAATAATTATGATATATTATCAGTGAATTAATTTATATTTCTACAATAAATTATAACATTTAGGAAAATCTACTCTTATTGATGTATCAAATACTATTCTAAATTTTTAAGTTAAAATGTTTAATAAAGTAAATGTTCTAAAATTTTTTAAAAATAATCTAATTGTTTTTTAGCAAAATGTGAAGATCTAGGCTACCTTATAGCTTCAACTATTAGCCAAATTTGGTTCCCCAATTTTAACTATTTTCTAATTTGTGAATATTAGCCACTAAAAAAATACTAGACTTGAGGGAAATCCTCACATAGGTTAACCAAACTGAACCTAGAATTGATATGATTTGTAATAGTTGAGTTAATGATAGGGAAGAAAAAAGAATCCAAATGTAACTCCCAAGTAAAACCTCTATTCAAACTACTAGAAAAAACTATCATAGACTCATTCTTATTAATAAAATTTATAATCAAATCTTTATAATATAATCAAGAATGAAAGCCTAACTAGGCTATATGTAAATTCAATTCAATATATACCAGAAATCTAAGTTTAGTACATGTAATTAAACATACATTGAAAATCATTTTTTCTTGTTTATTTTTCTTTAGGTGGCATGAGAATAAACCTTTACTTCCTTGTTGTAAGCCACTCCAAGTTTAGATATTAAGTTTAGCTCATAATTTATGGTCAGAAGAGAAAATCTCTCTCTCTATCTCTCTCTCTCTCTCTCTATATATATACAATTACTCATCCTTTAATAGTTTACAGGATAACAAGCTTAGAGAAGCTTTCAATTGTGATCACCAAAATAAGAAATATGAGGCTTTTTATTTGTCCCATGATTTATAGCACCCCTCAATAGATACATAATAATGAAAATAAAAATTTGGACCAATGTAAACAAAAGCAATCCATTCTTTCTAATTTTATACACATCACAGGTTATGTTATTTGTATAAATTAAATTTTGTAATACATTTTTATACATGCATCAAGAGGTATTCCATAATAGTATAAGGGGTCTCATGATATGTCATGATCATGTAAATAAATATACAAACTAAAATTTATAAGTTCAATTTGAAGTCTATGTACACATAAAAATTTAATAAATAAGATATAACACAATTTAAGTTATGGTTGGTTACAATTGAAGTCATGGAATGAAATTCTTTATGATTGATGTTTATAATTTATTATAGAACAAAAGAAAATATTTTCTATGAAAATATCCGTTTGGTAAGGATGATAATGAGTCCAATAGAATAAAATCACTTAAGTAAATAAAAAGCTCAACTTTTAGTTAAATAAAGTAATTATGTATTCAATAAAGATAAATATTCAAATAGTTAAAATAAACTAAACAATACAGATAAAATAAAATATTTTTAAGTAATTCTAAAATAACATAAAAATAATATCTCACAATATGTTTTAGATATATATATATATATATATATATATATTTAAGAAATATACATACTTTTTATCTAAACACGAAAATTATTATTTTAATTAATTATATTTATAAAGGTTAATATGACATATAATCTATATTTGTGAATGATTTAATTTAAAACAAAATTAATCATAACAAATATATGCTTTAATTTAAAATAAAAAATATAATAAAAAAGATTGTATAGATATATTTATTTCTAAAGGTGCTTACATTAAACTTTCTATTTCTAATAAACAAGCACTTTAAAATTTATATTTATATATATAAAAGATTGAAAAAGATAATTATATTTTTAAATATTTTTTAATTAAAATATAAAAAAATGAGAATCTTTATTTTAAATCTTCAAAATTAATAATAGATATATAACAGTAATACATGTTTAATCATACAAATAAATAAATATAACGGCATGTAACAAGTTATTCTTGAAATTTATGATACAAATAGAAAATAAATTTCTTTTAAAAATAAAATTTAAAATATTTAAAATTCAGTATTAACATTTTTAAGAGTCAAAACATCAGATGTTTCTCCCCTTTCGGGATAATAATTTCACTAAAAGTTGAGGCTAATAACTGTTAACAAAGAAACTAAATTCAAAGTAACAATTTTAAGAGCATAGATATACCCTAACAAAGAGTGAGTTGATAAAATAGATGTGTATCTCTCTAGAATAATTTGGTATAAGAAAATCCAACAACTACAGCGATCCGTTTGTCTAAGATTTGAAATCGTGTACGGAGAAGGTAGGGAAATCTGGTTACGTTGCAGGGATCAGGTGAAGTGATGAAAATATGTTTGGAAACCAAATCCATCCAGATATAATAATCTCTGGATCACCTACACCGCTGACACAAGCCTTGGAAAGCAGGTCAACCGAATATCTAAGTAAATGAATCAGGCTTATTTTATACTATATATAGTTATGGAAAGCCATAGACATTCATCTCAAATCAATTCATTCCTCCTCCGCACGTTTCAGCAAATTCTGCTCAAATTTCAGCGAATTCTGTTTGTTAGAAGAATTTCGAATCTGGAGAAGAGAATCATGGCACAGAGAACTAAAGATCTTCTTTTTCTGATGCTTCTCATTGTGTGGGGTAGTTATGTGAGTGCAACTAGAAAATTATTAACAGATAGCCCAAAAGCAGAAGAGGAAGGGTCTTCAACTCCAAAGACTATCACTTTCTTCATGCACCACATAACGGAAGGACCTAACCCGATTGCCAAGCCTGGACTTGGAGTTGGAGGACTTCAAGGAAGTGGCAATGCCATCTCTGGCCTGCAAATCATCTTTGGCAATAACATCAACTTCAATGGCATTGGGAATGAGAATGGGAATGGGAATGGTCCTCTTCCATTGACCATACCAAGTGGAGCCATCACCAATTCTCCATTCTTTGGCCAGCTGCCCATCTCTTCCACCAACGGAGGAGTACAGGGCTCGGCTCACTCATTCCGGGCCTTGGCCTTAATGCACCTGGCTTAGCCCTTCAGAACTCCTTTCCAAACACAAATATTATTAATGGCGGACTAAATCCTAAGAATCCTCTTGTGGGGACATCGGGTATCCCACTGACCAATGTGGTTGTGATTGAGGACACCCTGACAGAAGGGCCTGATCTTCACTCCTCTGATGTGCTTGGAAAGGGGGAGGGATATTATTTTCACTTGCCCAACCCTGCTGAAGAGGAAGATACCAATACATTGTTGCTCGCTTTCACCGCCAAATTTGAAGGTTCTGAATACGGAGGCAGCAGCATTGATTTCTTAGGCAAAGACAACATTGTATTGTCAGAGAGGGAGGTGACAATAGTAGGAGGAAGCGGGGTCTTCCACGGCGCTCAAGGCCATGCTCTCATAGAGACCGTTTCCCACACAGTCCATGAGACAGTCCTCAAATTCACCGTCACACTTGTCTATCAGTAAATTCCACCAATGCTTCTGTATTCCCCTCTTCTAATGCTTTTTCTACTCGCCTTGTCTTCCTCTGTAATCACTAATAGTACATCTTACATGTGTTGTGAGTGTATCAGTCTTCGAAACTCAATAAAAGTCTTCAAGTGATATTTAGAAGTTTAATTTCGATCTTGCTTCTCCTATATGTACTTAATCTGACCTACACGAAGTACACGTTGGTACTGGTTTCTTAAAAATGACAATCTATTCTAATTTATCGGTTATCAATCCTCCTGGTTTTGAAAATTGTGATGGATCTACTTAATAAGCTTTACAAGAAGTCATATGGCACGGTATGGATGAGATCCTAAAATACTCACTTTTTAAAATGGAAAAAATTATGTTTTTCAAAACCTTTGGAGGTGTAGCTGTTATATATCTAACATTTCTGGCTGTTAAATAGGTTTAGAGAATGATCTGATGTTAGGATCTATGACTGTTGCACGTGTATGATTAATTATTACGACGATTAAATTGATGGTCTTAAAAACGTAATTGAAATGCTTAAATGAACAGAACAATAATAAAGCGATGAATTAACAAAGAGAGAAGGAAGAGAGAAGACAAAACACGAGTTGATAATGGAGTTCACCAAAATAGCTACATCTTCGGACCCCTCTCCAGCAGAGTGACCATCCTTGATTATGCTACAACAACAGTTACAAGGTCTTCAATTTGGACAAGTTAGAAGTCGCCTGATTACAATGAGTACAAAGTCCTTCTCCTTCAAATGCAATATCAAGACATTAGCCTTCCAACTTGCTTAGAGATGAACACTCTAACTCCATAAAAACTTCTCCACCAATCACCACTAACTCAAACTCCTAACTCACCCTCCTTTTATATACAATTATTCCCTATTATGATTCATAACCATATGATTTTACAAAACAACCATATTTCCCATTCACAACAATAAATCTTCAAAAATCCCCCTTAAATAACATTAAAATCTTTTTACTCGTTCAAAATATCCACTTTAATCTTTTCGGGTTTATAGTTTTGATTTTATGTTTTATTTTGGGGCTGTGTTTGACCCGAGCCCTCAGATCTCGGCCTTATCCCGATGTACTTCTTTAAATAAAATTTTTGCCACTTGCCTTAATGGTTTAGAGCCATCTGTGGGAACTAGGAGGTCGGGGGTTTGATCCCCACAGATCCTCCTCTTAGCGGTTTTGTTATTTGTTAAAACAAACCTTCCTCCAAAATGAGTTAGCAGAGATCTTGCGGTAGAATGGTGGAGCGTAAAGCTTGTACATGCACTGGTTAATTAAGGTTAAGTCTCTACTATCCATATTTTAATTAAGTATGATCAAAGGGGGATTTTCAAATCCTTGTTTGATTTGAGGGTTATGTGGCAATATACTAAGAAAAAAATAAAATAATATAGAGATAGAAGCTCCTCGAGGTGATTTGTGTTCCTCTCATTCATAAAGTGTTCCAAAATTAAATATTGATGGGATATCTTACGAAAATTAAAGAATAGAAAGTTGTATTTTTTAATTAGTGACTCATTAAATCTCTTGACCTATGGAGGTTCATTATTTTTAGTGTTTTATTTTCAAATGAAAACATTGAATTACAAGCGAGCTAATTATAATCTCAAGAGTGAAAATATTATAAAACTCATATAAATCTATGATTGTGATAAACTTTATCAGCAAGAGTAAATGTCTATAATTTGTATGTTATAGCTTCTTTATAGGTTCATGATAAGAAGATGGAGGTATATGAGTTAGTTTCATGTTTTGTTAGGGAGCGTATTAGTCTATTGATGAATATTATTAGAGAAGATGTTTGGAGCGTCTGATGGTCTACATCTAGCTACTATGAGGATCTTCAATAGGTGGTTTTATATTTTTCCTTCTAATGATGTTAGTTTGTGGTTTGTCCGGTGTATTCCAGGTGAATCATTTCTTTCGGTAAGGAAGTGCCTTAAGATGGAAATAAGAGGTGACATTATTATAAAATTTACTTGCTTATTTTAGATTACTTAACAAGGTTTTAAATATCATATTTATTTCTCTCATTAAAATAAATTAAATGGTTTTATTTTTATTTTTTAATGTTGAGATAGCATTTCATCTTAATTATAAGAAACTATTGGTGGCTACTATTAAGGGTGAAGGAGTGATCTCAACAAAAACTTAAAGAATACATAAATAAGATAAAACTATGCAGCCATGATGTGAATTTTGCTTTGTCAAGTAATATTACAAAAATATTAAGAAAATTCTACAAACTTGTATATTCAGCATCATTGTGAATGACTCAAGGTTAGAATTCATTTCACTATTCTGATTTTGATGACAAAATTTGATAATAGATCTTATTATTGTAAGGAATTTTTTTCTTATTAGATATATGATTTTGACTAAACCTATGAATTAGAAGAAGTTTATGAAAGGAACCCAAAATTATTTATTAGAAGAACATGATACCAAACCCTACAAAGAAACATGTCATAAAACTAGAAAGACACATTGGGAAACAAACAACAAACTCTAAATAAAGAGACAACAAAAAAAAATCACGGGGGTTTGAATATAAATTTTACCAATGTACTCTAAGTTGGATTGGAAGTTTTGTCTATAAGGGGAACCGTCCTACCTTTCCTCAAATAAAATCTAGGAATAACCAAAGGAGTAATAATCTTAGCAACTAGTTTCCTCTTGTTAATAATAGGAGAACCTCATATGTTCCATATGGAATTGACAACATTATTGTTGAATTCACTCACGTTATTACTACTAGTAGAGCACACTTAATTCATAAATTAGGTTCAACATTTTGAATCTTTTTTTCTGTGAAGAGGAGTAGTAATTAGTTTTTGAATATGATCCTTCTTCTTGATATCATGGAACAAATGGACAAGTTCCCAACTTTATAGTAATAAAGGAAAACCAACAAGGAGGACTCGTAATGAATTTTCTGCTCCTAAACCATAATTATGGGACATAGTTTTATGACATTTAATAGCACCTTGTGAATATCAACACTTACACAAAATTTGGCTAAAATTAACCATTCATAGATTTGAGACTTCATGAATTTATTAAAAAAACCAATAGAATTGGAAATACATAATACAATATCCTCTTCTCAAATTCTTTTGGGTATCCTAGGGAGATTAACCTAGATAGTAATATTATTACAAATTTCCATAGCAACATCAAAGATTGTGGTCCATTTTAAAAAAAGTAACAAGTGAAATTTACTAGGGATATTAGTAATATCCTCAAGTTTTTGAAAAGATAATACAAAATAATATTGGTCATTATAGCAACCAAAGTAGTGACTCACCTATTTTTAAATCTCAACTTTGGACATCATCAATATTAATATGAAAGCCTAAGAATCTCTCGACTACAGAAATCTTCATGGAGGAACAATCTCTCAAAAAATAACTATGAACCCTTTCAATAGTGTGTTATCTATCCACCTAGGTCCAATAGAAAAGTATGCATGTTTGAATTAGAAGATAAATCACCCTACAATAGGCTTATATAGAAAATCCCTTGAACTACAAAATATTAATAGGGCTAGCAACATACACCTCAATGGCCAAAATGTAGGAAAAGTTAAAATCAAATCAAATACCTACAAATTTAGGAGAAAAGGGGGGCTTAAAGGACTTGAAGTATTAATATCTCAATGATCAAGAGGTTGAAGTACTATGATAGCATTTAGAGTTCTTTACAACACTTATAAATCTTCTCCCTATCTTTTGTGAGGACATTAAAATAAGTTATGACTAGATGAAAATTCCGATAGAGGTTAACCAATTTATGAACATAGAATAGATATAATTTTTAATATTTGGGGTAATGATGTAATAGAATAAAATCCCTGTACATATCCCCCAAGTATGACCTCCTTTCAGACCACTAGTCAAAACTTGCATAGACTCATTTTTATTAACTACAAGAGAGGTATGTTATACAACATTTAAATGATTCTCAATAAGAAAATCTAATAGTAGCTCATCCTCCTCACACAACTTAGCCGTCTTAATGTCCTAATAACCATTAATTCCCAATGTCAAAATTAATTATAATATTTGTTATGGTATTTTTTAGAACATTTGTGGCCTTTTCCATATAATGGGTCTTGAAGCATCTATGTCTAAGGTGAAAACCACACCGACTCCATAGTCACTTCCTCTAGGAAAGGTTGAGTAGAATTATCTGTGTTTCAAAGAAAGATAAAGATATTTTTCTAAAGAGGAAGTTGGTGTTCTCTTCCACTAGGTAAGCCATCACTTCGTTCTTTTGGTGGGAGAGTGTCTTGTTTTCTTTTTCTTTTTTAGTCTTTGTGTCTAGTTGTTCTATTTTCTAGGTTTTGTTAATGATGTTAGAAGCCTACTAGGTTTATCTCTTTTCGGAAGTAGCCTTTTTTGCCTAGGTCCTCACCTATCATGAACCCTTAGTTTTTGTCACCAATTTGTTGTGGTTATGTAAAGGTTCAGGCCTCTCTTAGTTTAAAATATTTAAAATATTCATGGCTTTTTCTGAGGAATATCAAGGTGATCAAGTGACCAATGGGTCGGAATGGTTACTAATATTGTATGTGTTTCTCTTCTATACATGGAATAATAAAAAGTTGTATAAGCTACTTTGGGTTATAGTTCTTAATAGTTTCTAGCTAATATTTTTCTATTTAGTATGTGTGAGCTTAGATTGTGGTACCTACATGAGAGAGGCAAATGACACAAACACACCAATGGGACATTATGTTAGAGATCAAAATCATTAGAGAAAACAAGTGAAATAATAAAGATCTTAAGCACGTCCCATTTTTCTCTATCTCCAAGGATCCTTCAAATCAAGTTGGCTCTCAGCTTGGAAGAGAACTTGACCTATAGGATGACAACCAAAAGAATGAGGGATATGTGATGATTCTAAGATCAAAATGGATACAACTATGATCTTAGTGAATGATCTAGATATGAAACTTAGATAATGCTATGATGCAAGATATGGATATGAAGCTAAAAATAGCATGAAAATGGTATTAAAATGACATTAAACTAGAATATAGATGAAGCTAACATGATATTGATAATATGATATGTAAAACTAAATGATCTAATTTTTACTATTAAAGAGAGGTTAACAATACTTGATGAAATGAGACTATAAGTTTGATGCACAAAGAATTGGATTTTGAAAATGAAGAATGAGAGATCTATTTGTGGGGAAAAGAGGGCAATGGAGGGTTGAGATTGAATAATCTCAACAAGGGCTAGGATTGAAAGTTAATCAATCCATGTTTACAATTTTCACCAATGAAATGGTGACAATTTTTAACAAGAGGGTGCATGAGAGAAGATGTAAGAGGCATTAAATGCCTGAAAAGACATGAAGGTCACCTTAGGAGGTAAGGGTTAAGGTTAGGTTAGAGTTATCCATTAGATAAAGCTTTTACCCAAGTGGTAAACTCTTGTGCAAGGGTTAATAGGATAACTAGGTTCAAATCCATATGTGCTTGATGAGACCCTTGGGTAAGATGAGGGTTAAGTTAGAGAGAAAGTCTATAACCATGTGGGAAGAGCTGAGTTAACCATTAATGGTTTGGAAGACTTTAAAGGTTAACTTGTTGAGGACATAAAGCCTTTAATGTATTTCAAAGATTTTGAGGCATTTTTGAGAAGTGACTTCTCTTAAGGAATGTGCAAATGTTTAAGAGATGGATTACGTTAATTAAGTTAGGATTAGAAGAATCTAGAAGGCTCTAGTAGAGGTTTAGGAGGCAAGTGGGAGATGTATGATTTTGCAAGTGGGTGGGGGAAAATAAAATTTAATTAAAATTAAATTAATTTATTTTAATTAAGATTGCAACTTGCATTTGATAGATTTAAATAAATACTGATTTATTTAAATGTGTTTTTTTAATTTTTCAAGTGGGTGGATTTAATTAAATAGGCTAGAAGGGGAATTTAATTAAATGTGAATTTTTAAAAAAATGGTTAGATAGAAAAAGGGAAATATTAATCAAATCTTTAATTTGATTAATGGCTAAAATAGAAGGATAGGGATATTAATTAAATCTTAATTTAATTAATTGGAAGAATTAAGGATAATTAAATGAATAA
The DNA here is from genome assembly GCF_030272615.1 of Cryptomeria japonica. Taxonomy (NCBI): domain Eukaryota; kingdom Viridiplantae; phylum Streptophyta; class Pinopsida; order Cupressales; family Cupressaceae; genus Cryptomeria; species Cryptomeria japonica. The sequence continues at coordinate 532,000,366 of NC_081415.1, forward strand.
AGTTCACTTAATTTTTTGTGCAACTTTTAGGTGTCTATAGTATGTAGTATAATTAGGATGGTAAGAATTGTACAAATTTAAGAGAAACTTTATTTATTTATTTTATTAGGGGCCAAATGTGTTTTGAAGGGACCTGAAACCCTTTACAAGCAGATTTTGAAGGGATCCACAACTCACAGACAAAGAGCTATAAGAAGATAGATCATGGAAAAAAACAACCATAGACAAAAAGCTACCAGAAGATGGATCTTAGAAAAATAGAAACCAAACAACAACTGACCAACAATAAGGAAGATTTGTTACAGTATCAAAAGTGTAAAAAAAAAACTTACCAGCTCAAGGAAACTACCATCTTAAGGCTAGAATACAACAAGGAAAGTCATAAGAAGACTTTTAGGTGTTTTTTAGATGATTTTTTTTTAAGATGCTTGGATGTTAAAATAGACTGTGAAGTACTTTGTTTTTGAATTAAAAAAAAAATCTTATTCTCGAGAAAAAAAATAAAAAATTAAATTAAATTAATGTTAAAAAAAAGAAGCTAGGAGTCTTTTAATTTTAAATAAAAATTATAATTTAAAAAAAAATCATATATATAAAGGTGCTTACAATAAATTTTTTATTTAAGATAGATAAATGCTTCAAAATTATACTTGTATATATCTTTTGATTAAATTATGAAAAAATAAGAAAGCCTTTATTCTAAAATTAATATAAATATATAACAATAATGTATCTTTAAAAAAATTAATATGATATAATTTGTAGAGTAAACATAATAACGTATTTATCTTACATAATTATGAGAGATCATTCTTATTACATTTGTGATTTAAATAGAAAATGAATTCTTACATAATTACACATAATTTTTTCAGATGCTTCTCCCCTTTTTGCATAATAATTTTGTGAAATATGATGCTTATGATTTTTCAAAAAATTTAATGGCCAAAAGAAGATTGAGATAGGTAGTTGATAAACTAAACATTTATCTCATTTTATATTTGGGTATTAGAAAGTCCAACAACTACAGGGATGGCTTGTAATTATTGTCCTGTAAGATTTAAATTAGTGCACAGAGATGTTGAGGGAAACTTTATCAGGTTGCAGGGATCAGGTGAAGTGATGAAAATATGTTTGGAAACCAAAACCATCGTGATAAGAATGATATCATCATTCTAACAAATCTCTGGATCACGTACACCATGACAAAAGCCTTGGAAAGCAGGTAGGCCGAATCTGTAAGTAGTTGAACCAGACTTATTTTATCCTATATATACTTATGCATTATAATTATACAAATTAATCTAGGTCCAATTAAAAAACATGCATGGTTGAGTTAGAAGAGGTACCAAACTCCAATAGCCCTATACAACACTAGTACATTCGGAGCTGATTTCCGACGGCCGTTTGTCGGATTTGTGACGAATTTTCATCGGAGTGCCAACAAAATCAATCGTCAAAAACTCAGTGTCGGATTGGTCGATGATGCCATGCTCGTTGGAAATATGAAAATCCAATGGACTCTTCTAACGGTCAAAGTTCGCCAATTACATCGTCGGTCGAAAACTTGGTATTCGTCGTAATTTCGACGATGATAATTTTTATAAAAAAATTATTATTATTATCGATGAGACCCAACAACGTATCATCGATATAAAAGAGCCATCGAAGGAAGGAAACGCCGATGAATTCTAGAAAGGACTCACCAAAGATAATAACTTCATCGAAAAAAGATATTGAAGAAAGCAGAGAGGGTCTTCATCGATGGGAAAAGTTCTCGAGGAAATAATACTATCGGTGCAACATAAAAAGGACCCACTGAAAGGAGCATTTTCATCGAAAGAATAATATCGATCCAAATTCAAAAGGTATCGATGAGACCCAGCGATGTCTCATCGATATAAAATAGCCATCGAAGGAAGGAAACATCGATGAATTCTAGAAAGGACTCAATGACGATAATAACTTCATCAACAAAAGATATTGAAGAAAGCAGAGAGGGTCTTCATCAATGGGAAAAGTTCTCGAGGAAATAATACTATCGGTGCAACATAAAAAGGACCCACCGAAAGGAGCGTTTTCATCGAAAGAATAATATCGATCAAACAAAAGGAAGCTATATCGATAAAAGATATCGATGAGGATATAGGTTTCAAGGAGGTTAAAAGGCATGTTCTCGATATGTGTGGTTTTGCTGATGTAACTTTATCGGTGAAGAACGATAAGGGAAAATAAAGAAAAGCTTCAGTGAGATAATAGACTCATTCACTGACGGGGCATAGTGATATCGATGAAAGAAGTATTTCGATGGAAAAATAAAGGAGGACATTGAAGCCCAAGGTTTCTTCAACACAAGACCTGATGGATATCAGATATGTTTCGATGAGGAGATAGCCATACTGACCGAATACAGTATTTCGATGAAGGGAAAAAATACTTGATCGAAGTAATATTCAAAACAAAAGTATTGTCAATAGAAACAAAGAGATCGATGGGCTAAAGAAGAAAATGACTGAAAGACATATCCTCATCGAAATGATTATTGATTGCCATGAAAATCAGAAACAAATCCAATGGAAGGTCACATCACCATTAAATTCGAACGTGTGCATGAGTGACCGTTGTCCAAACTGCCATTACTAGCTAATTAAATATGCCATAAGTAGTGGATCAACCTCAAAGGACACAACATTAAGGAATTCATAGGTGACGAATTGAAAGTAAGAATTGGGTGAATTCATAGATAAAGCTCAGTAATTCCAAGTAAGTTGTTTGCACACAGACCTCTTTTTTAAAATTCAAATGGAATCATCATCTAAAACTAATAAGACCAGAAAGGGAAAAGAACCTATCGCTGCAGAAGAAAAACCTAAAAGATAGAAAAGGGAAGGGTGTTCTTTGGCCCAGGACCTGATTGACCAGTGGCCATCATCCAGTTTCAGGTCCAAGAATATTAGAGCTGATGAGGAATGCCTGGAGGACCGGTTTGAGGATCTTGGAGACATATAGATAGAATTGAGAGGGTATGAATTATTCATATATGGGTACAATAGAAGAGATGCCCCTCAACCTATCAACAATTTATCGTGATTGAACTTAGGAAGGTTAGTTGTGGCTAATGTATTCGTGAATGTGGAAGGTTAGCTGTGGAAAATAATTAGGACCCTAAAACCAGGACCATATATAACTACATGGGTGAGCCAATTCTTGCAATCACAAAGGACGTTATTGACATCGTGTTCGAGTTGGATTGAGGATTTGAAGAATTGATTGACCTCAAGAAGTTAACAAGTGAATATTTTAACCTAGAGAACATTTACAAAACATGGAGACTCCCTATACATAGACCTAGGAATGCAGGGTCCTTAGTGCCACTAGGTCAAGATGACAAAGCTCCCTATGATGTCAACTCTTTCCATCCATATTTCAAGTATACCTATTACCGTGTTGCCCAAGTGCTAGGGATGAAAGCCCATCCTTTGATGGATATTGCAGCCATGGTCATTTGTGCCGATTTGCATTCTAAGGACCCCCGCTTCTTTGATTTTTCTGTTTATTTGGTTGACGTTTTGAATCATGGGTTAGAAAAGTTAAAGGGGGATGTCATCAATGTTCATTTCAAGCATTATTCCTTACTTATACATATGCTATTGTATGTGGGCCAAGATGAAGGCTTATGGCCAGAAGAGTTATGTGTCAAGACATATGACAATGTTGGGATGAGAAAACTAGTGCAACTATAGGTTTCTTCATGGGACCAGAGGTATGTGAATAATCAATATTGTCATTTTAAGGATTTCTTTGTCAAGCCATTATATGGACTGTTGGGATGCCCGTGCAATCATGCCCTTGCACCAGAGGTTCAAAGATTCCTAAGATCAAAAGATTTCGCTAAAGATCCCTCAATTGAACACAATTGGGGAGATTGGTATTGTTTTCCAGACTGCACACAAGTCAGGGTATACGGGTTCAAAGGGAGACCATAGTTACTACCACTTACAGTCCCTAACAGAGTGGATTGTCTAGAAATTATGAGGCAACTGTAAATAGTGAGTACAAAACATCTGACAAGCCATGGGAAACAATCAATTGTACCTGGGTTGTGAGTATTTTTAAAATTTTATTGTGAAAAGTTCAAAGAGTTATGGCCTGCTACAGACAAAATTGGATTACTATGGCATGGGTATGGGGGATCCAAGGCCCAATTTTGATCCTGAAGGATACATAAGGATAGCTCGGTCATCACAAAAGCTAAAGGCTAGAGAGAATAACTCTTACCTACCAGATGACCTCATTAAGAATATTGGTAGAGAAGAGGATAGAGTGAAGCAAATAAAGTTTGATAAAGCAATGCCGGCTTATAAATGGAAGCTTTTTAGAAGGAAAATGGATGAGAATGTGCTACAAAATATTGAAGACCCCTTGGAGTTGGCCAACAAACTTATGGAGCATGAATTGGAAATACTTGAGGAAAACCCACCTCATGTTTGTAGGGATTACATTGATACTATTAGAAATATAGAGCCTTTGGCTCATATGTCACCTGCTTCCACATATGGAATCATTCCATTCACTCCTCGAGAGGATTACCCCTTGGTTATGCAAAGGATACACCGATAGACTTGGTAACAAGACAACTGAATATTTGAGAAGTGGCTGACATCATATTCCTGGAGCATGAGGATTTCATTGCTGATAGTGACTTCATTGCTTCCAAGGAGTTCACCGCATTCCTCTATCAACATAAAGGATCTCAAATAAGGAATAACATGAGAAAATGTGAAGAAGACTAGCAGCTTCAAAAGTTACAAGAGGAGATGGAACTTGTGATGAGAGAAATGACACCTGAGAAGGGAAGGCAGTTGCTTGAGGAAGCTGGTGTGCTATTATACTCTGGATGGGACATGAACTTTGCCTTGTTGTTTGATGGATTCCTTAAGAAACAGGACCCATGTAAGCAAATGATGTCAAAAGAGATTGATAAACTCTTTAGAGGATCAGGATATGATCCAAATCAGAAGGCTTCTCTACAGTGGGCTATCTATCCCAAAAATAAAAGACCTATATTGGTTGATACAGAAGAAGCTTTTGGACATTTGATGGTGCAGTAGGTTGGAAAGACTAAACCTAGAACAACTGCCAAACTAAATTTGGATGTTGCTAAACTGAACCAAGATCAGATAGAGTTTTTGGTCCGAGAAAATTCTACATACAAAAGCCTATATGAGAAAACCGATGAAGAAAAATAGAGGCTGCAAGCAAGATTTCTTTAGATTGATACAAGTACCAGTCAAACATGGATGACATACGGTGTTGATAGAGATGCCATGGATGCCTTGATAGACCCTATGTATTAGAGGAATAGGGTCGAAAAGACATCTCGGCAAGTAAAAAAGGAACAACAAAAGATGGAAAAGTTAGTCCTCGAGGACATTGAGCATAGATTCAAAAGTATGGTGCAGGTTACAAAAATCTATTGGAAGACATATACCGGAATAGTCAAAGCTTTGAAAGAGCATGAAAGGCTCGGGTCTTGGTTGGAAGGCATGATGAATGACAATAGTTTGATGAATTCAGGTGAGAAAATTGAAGCCGAGGCTTACTTGAAGTCCCATGATGAATTGTCAAATCAATTAAGGAAAGAGCTTCAGAGGCTGGATGATGGGAATACCCCTAGGGTGCCCTCTTTTTACAGTAATGGTGAGTTAGTATCATTGGAACAGTGGAAACAAGAGTTCAGTGATGAGAAGAATCGAGCAGTAGCAGAGTTGGATCGGGACAAAGAATTGTCACTTTGTGTTAACCATATTCTATCCAATCATTTCCAGATAGAAAGCGACATGAGGACACTAAACAATGATGTTCTAATGTATAAAGATGATAAGTACATTCAACACATAGGAATGTTGAACTTGTTTATCTTCTAGTTTGTTAGCAAAAGTGCTAATTAATAGTTATGTGCTGAAAAGCCACGATGCTTGGTGACAATGTATACCCTCATATAAATGAGGGAACTTTTGTAACAATAAGGATCATTAGAGAAGAAGTAGGATATAGCCTTAGGCTTACTATTGTACCATTTTGTGAACATACATAATATAATCAGTCATCTTTCCTTTGTGTATATGCTGTGGATTATTGCATATTTCTGTAAGCAATTGCTTGTGATATGATCTAAAGGAGATAAGGTTACTTGTGTTCTTCCAGTAAAACTCTGTTTTTCATATTGTGGATTTGAATAAAAAATTTAGTTGCGAATATAGTTTTGTATATAGTGCGTCTGCATATTATCTCAACCATGGTGCGCCTGCATATGTATATAGTTTTGTTTGTAGGTGGAAAGCCTGAGGTTCAATGTCGAACTTGGTTGCTCTAATACCATATGTAATATTCCATTAATTCTATACTTAAAGAAAATAAATTGTGATCTATATTAAGATAAAAAATTGAGCATTTCAAAATAAAACATAACTACTTCAGTTGAAGGAGAAAACTAACTAAATGTTCTTCAACATAATAAGAATCTAACTAATTTATCTAAAAGGAAGGTAATATTTTAACGATAAAAAACATTGAACAAATATTATTAAGCTAATCAATATGAGAAAGGAATTCAAATGGCAAGTTTCATTTTTGAGGGAAGAGATAAAGGTTCAGAGGTTACAATTCATTTAACTTTCCAACTTAAACTTTTTGTATCAAGCCTCGACATAGTTTGTAATAGGGAGAGCATCATCAAGGGCTTCTCCATTCAATCATAGAATTTCCAGTCTCCCATGCCCCTTCCAATTGGAAGATACCCAACCCTTCATGAGGGTGCATTCTAAGGATTGGGTCTCTTTTACATCTGGCCATCTGATCTCGGTGTTCAAAAGCTACACGCAACTAGTCAATCACACACTATAGGTAACCCCTAACTACTATGACCATCTGACTAGTAGGTATATCTAGTTCATGTGATCTATCAGTCACTTAGATAAAGCATCACCATCTTGGTCAAGGTTTTAACATTGCAAGCACTAATGTGTTGTTAGTGTTCACCTCCCTTGCTCGACTTGTACATCCAATTCTTAAGCTCAATAAACTGACTAGTTACCAACAATCTAAACAAGCCATCTACTTAATGTGTACTAACAATAATGGTTATTAATGACCATCATATGATAAATAGCATACACTTGAGCCAACTAACTCACTAGTTTACTAACCAACTATCTAGCGAACTGAATAATGTCTACTAAGAATAACGGTCATAAATGACCATCATAAGATAATTAACATATACCTGAGTCAGTTTATTCATTGGTTACAAAACTTCTAGGTTTAGCTGATCCAATCCGTTCCATAATAGTCTCATGTCTACTGACATTAACGGTTTACAAGGACCTTCATGGGATTGTGACATAACCCTATAAGCCAACTGCTACAAATCCCCTATCTCTAACAAGCTTCAACTGTCATCATGGAATTAAACCTAATACAACATTGGTTCCCTTATTTGGCTAAATTAACACATCATATTATGACTCAACAAAAAATACGGTTCTAATATATTTTTTTGTCTTTGTATATTCCCAAAAGTATGCATCTAATTGATGATAAGAATCCTTCTTCAAGTCTTGCAACTATGGAGACTGGTTATAATCTGATTATAACTGATGTGCATTGATTCCAAGATGAACCATATTCAGTTCAACTATGAGTTAAGAGTGGAAAACAAATAAACATAGAATAGCTGCAATACTCGGCTATTATGCCCTCGTGGGCTAGCAATCATATTCTATAGTGAATGCTCTAAGGTTGCTACTCAACCATACTATGCATAAGATATGAATGTAGTATTCAATTTTCTTATGAATAAGTTAAGACAGTGTATTCGATGAAAAGTACCAGAATATCATCATGATTTATCAAAAGTTGAGAAAGTAGCAAGCTTACTGTACAAAGATAGAGATCATTATAAAGTTGCAGTCAAGTTCAAAGCATTGATTTATGGGAACAAAGGGTTTCATATGGGGATAGAGCAGTCTCATGAAATGTCATGACAATCATAATCATAATCATAATCTAAAGAGTAGTCAAATCTTCAAGATAGATTGCTGATAGTCCAGTCATTCATTAATTGTTTTGGACATTTCAAGCTATGTTTTCCTAATAGATGGTCAAGTATAGAACAACAACACTTAGAAAATGTAGTCTAGAGAGATTGCAGTCTACAGTAAAGCCAGTAGGCAGTCATACCTAGTACCAAATAAAATGACAATAATCAAGTCTACTGAGTGAAAAAGAGCAGGGTATAAGATTCTAAAAGGTATTTTCAAACCTTAACAATAAATAACACGTTATTGTTGTAGCATTGTCCAAACTTGACAAGAACAACACCTTATAACCTCAAGAGGCATAGCAATCATAGGACAACTCATGTCAAATGTGCAACTCAATACAATAAATAATCTTCGTTTGTAGCCCTATAGCATCATAATGTAGTCCTTGACCAAGTATGCATACAAGAAACATCTAGTTCTATTAAGGCACAAGCATCAAAGTCAGAGGTTATGACAACTAGTCAAAAACATCAAGTACAAAAAGGTTAGTCTCAATCACTAGAACACAATTTGCAACATGCATTAGGAGTTGTCCTCCTTACAAATAGTGCAACATTAAAAAGGTATTATCAAAGTTACAACCACAATTCAAAGAGGAAGCTTACAAAGATAGGACAAAGCTAGGTACAATCATAAGTCAAGGAAAATACATAGTTTAAACTCAGTCCAAAATAGTGAAGAAGTGCAACAAATGACATGAGAAGTCTAAAGAAGTATTATAGCAATCATGAGTCAAGGATTAATGAAGAGAATTTTTGCATCAATGATACAAGCCTTAAAAGCATCCATGATACAATCTCAAACACACTTTTTACCATTCTCTTGGTGATTGTGCCCAATTGTGTATATCTTGTTTATGTATGAAAATGGCATTTTGCAGCTTTCCACCGACAATGTATTTGAGATGTCTTTGATTTAGATATGGCATGAGCTTAGTCGTAGAGTGAGACTAGGGAGCTAGACCATCTCAACCATGGTGCGCCTACATATGTACATAGTTTTGTGTTTTCATTAAATATTTTCATTTAATTTTAATCAACTAAAGAGAAATATTCATGACTTACAAGTAATAAAAAAACTTACAAGGATAAGGCATATTCATTACTTACAAGTAATAAAAAAACTTACAAGGATGAGGCATATTCATAACTTTTGCAGTCCTACCTTAGATATCAACACTAGAAGCAACTCATATTGTTCATGTACAAACAAGACAATATGGGAGTTCATTATACCCAGCAACTTGTGGTCTTGTTGTTCGTGTTGGCTTTGTTGGACCCTGCAATTGAGATTCAATATTCATTATTCAATAAGATTAACTATGCAACATAATGAAATATTAAAAAGTCTGTTATATTGTTGAGCTTCGCTTGGTTTTGAGAATATTTTAATATTATCTACTTAATAGGGCCAACCCCATGAAGGTGGAAGCTCATTTGGCCCCTCCCCCACCCCCCCTAACATCACTCTAAATTCCCCGTTAACATCTTATAACATTCATTCATTCTTTCTTTCTAACATTAATAAAATATAGCATTCATTCATTAATATCACATAACGTTCATTAACACATAACATTGATTAACATTAATTAACACGCAACATTCATCAATATTAATTAACACATATCATCCATAACCATTAATTAGCACATAAATACATTCACTAACACATAAAAATCACTCATTATCAAATAAGTTAGATTACAATCATTTCTTTCTTTTTTTTTTCTTTGAAGCTATGAAAAGACTAAGTGGAACATCAGTTTCTTCATCATTTCCCCCCTCTGCAGATGTTCTGCCAATTGCTCGTGATCTTGATGTATGCCTAGTCCTATACTAAGGACGAGGACACTGAAGCGAAGGGGGGTCCTCTGCAATAACAAAGAAATGGGTTAAATTCAAAAAAAAAAATTATTACTGTTACAAGTATTTCATTAATTTAGAGAACATAATTGTTGTGCTCTTTACTTGATGGGGCCACATCATTTTGTGTAGCCTCAACCTCAACATGCTGAACACCCTCTAGATCATCTAGAGTTGAAATACTAAAGGTTACATTAATGCTAAACACCAATTGCAATTATATTTGTTTAAAGCAATAACAATGGTCCTCTTTACCTAAGTGGGGAACATCAGGTTCTTGATGTTGTGTACCCAGATCATGCTCCACTTACTCACCACAGACTACATGCTCTAAAATATTAACAAAAAAGGTTACATTAATTACTACTCTAATTACAAATTAAGATGCTTAATTGTATTAATAGCTAAATAAATAAATTTGCATAGCAAATAAATACCTCCGCTACTGGGATGCATATCTGGACCTTCATGTGCAGGTGGTGTTTCACAATTAGCAGGCTGCATTCCAATGACATGCACATTATTATCATTGCTTGCTTATTTAAAACAAATATAGTCACTTTATGTTGGAACTCAACATCAATTAGATTAATGGTAAAGTATTCAATTTGAAACAACTTCCATTTAGCATATTTACTTGTGTGATAGATGCACTCAAATGTTGTGTATGCCCACTCAATTCTCGTAGCCAATCAGCCATGGCTGAATAGCCTTGCTAGTAGGCAATTCTCTTGTCATCTTCTGTGGGTGCTCTATTGAATTCAAAGCCCTGCATTTTTGCTTGGTACCGTGAATTTTGCTTGCATTGTTTGATAAAAAAAAAACATTTTCAATTTATTAATATTTTGATGCCATATTTTGTTTACATGAGATACTTACAATTTGTGCAGCAAGTTTCATGTAACCACCAGGGTCGAGTTTGTGTTGCCCATGCTTTTCTTGCCTTGCCTTGGTTGCCTTTGATGTGTCACTTAGTATATAAAAAGTTTGAAATATGTTATATTATATAAATATAAAGAGTAATTAATTAGTACATAATTACATTCTTAATAGTATCCCATACCTTCTTCTAGCCTCTAGTGGTGTATTTCCTTTTTTCCTTTCAATTTTCTCCTTGGCATCCAAAATCAGGTCCTTCCACTCCCTCTATGGAATCATGGGGGGATGCTCATACTTTAGGTTCCTCTCCAAATGGGTCCTATATTGGTCCCTCACATACTTTATATATGTGCCATCTTTTTCAAGGAGCTTGGTTTTGTAAAAGGTGTCATTTCCAAACCACTCAACCATTTGGTTTGTCAGTTCATCTTTTAACCTTTTTTCTTGGCCATTCCACCTTTTAAAGCAAAAACAAACCTGTTAGATTTAGAAATGAACTGAAGCTACATTTATTACACTTGAAGGAATGGATCAAAGGAAAACTATTCTAGAAATGATATGAAATCAAAATGGATTAGGGTTAGTTCACATATGATGTACCACCTTTTACATATGGTGGGCCCAAATATCTGCAATGCAATGTCACTAAAATATTTATAGAAAATATCATTGCCTACAAAAAATTCATGGGATCATTAGTCCAAAACGAGTGATCATAAAGTAAATTACAATTAGAGTATATATAATAATAATTTTAAAGTACCTTGAACCTTTTGTATCTTTAAGGGAATCATTTCTTCATCGCTCACCACCAATGTGGCCTGCAACGTTCCCGTACTAGAAATATGAGAAGATACAAGAAATAATGGTATGTTATCGGCAGTAGTCGCCTCTGGCACATCCTCATGTGCATCTCCTCCTGCAAAAAATGAATCCACTATGAAATGGCATTAGAATTCAAGAAAGAATGCTTGAAGGGAAATAAATACATGACAGAAGATAGAGCAAAAGAGGGATCTACCAACAATGGGCGGGACAATATGACATGCACTAGAGGATGTCTGCATGCTACATGTTGCTAACATTGTAGTCGGCAATACAAGTGAGGGTAACCTCTGATGAGATGGTGGCGGCATTTTCACAATAACATTGATAACACCTAATGAATAATACATTAAATATATCAAACATTAGATATATGAAAAGTGAAAGAATTGTAAACAAGGATAAACCTTTATTTTGAAAATTGACAGTATCAAGTATGATGTGTTTTGGGTACTTAGAGTGATAAGCCAAGCAAGTGATAATACAAGAAAATCGTCATCACTTGAAGATCCTGCAAAACCCTGATCATGGGAACAACTCTGATGAGGGCAGATAAATTGTTGTAAAAACAATACGTACATATTTTAGTTAATGACATAAAAGAGAATAAAATATAAACCATTACTGATCTTTTGTTATAATTAAAGCTTTCATTACTTCTTACTTGTAAGTTTTCTGCTGTCCAAATCAATAATGCCACCCTCTCTCATATCTCATCCGTGATAGGATGCACGGATGCAAAAGCAACAATCTCTTTTCTAATTTTTATAAGAGGCATTTTAAAGAATTTCATAAGGTTTGTGGGATCTTCAGAGTCATCATCGCGCAACTCTAATGATTCCACAACCCTAGAAAGGTGCTGAGGTACTGCAACTCCCATTCCCTTTCCCTGAACATCCATCTATGTCAAGAATATCATTAACAATTATAAAATTAGTATAAATCACTAAAAAAAAGAACATAATAATGTAACAGTTTGCTTATATCTAATTTATATAATTACAATGAGGTTTACCTGCTTAGTAGAAGTGTCGAAGCTACATCTCTGTCTGCGATATGTGATGGATCCATGTCCGCCTGTGACAAAGAAAAATTATAAAAAACGTTAGTGAAATTAAACCAATAGACTTATCAAAAAAACTTCATAATAAAATGGTATATTGGATTCATTAATTGGAGTTTGGTTAATTTAAATGGTATATAGTACATACCACCCCCATGATATTAACCTTGTTTCTATCTATACAATTCAAACTGTAATCGATTAGAAGCTCTTCACCTATACTTATTGATTTTATCGCAACTACAAATACACGATTTCCCTCACGCACCTCAAATATGCAATTGGGCTATTTATTAGTTGACCCAGGTCGCGTACTATTTATAAAACCTACAATATTCCCTATTTCTTTTGGCCGACTATCAATGTATATAGCCACTCATTTACTTTGATCTTTATATTTCTGTTGTATATAATTTGCTGACAGTGCATACCTACGCATACTTTTTTTATATTTAACAATCTGCATCCAATGTTTGTAATTGCAACAAGTTCAAAGAAACTCCATTAATTCTGCAACTCTATTGTAATAGACCTTTATGCCGTCCATGGAAAATAAGCCTAAACCATGTAACGATGAAGGTGCTATGCGATATATCTTATCGTTAACACAAAAATTGGTGTTTATTGGAGGAAGTTCCTTGGGAATCCATTGTTTTTGTAGATGTTTGTACCTCAGTGGCACCTCAATGTCGCCTTTTGTCTCATCATCATAAGAACATGACCCCCCTTGAACAAAGAAAAATTTCATGTGTTTATTGAATTTTCTTCTAATATTTTGACCTCTTATTGATCTCCCTATTGTAGACCTACTACATGTGTCACTTTCATTTTCTATTACTGCATTTTCCTCACTTGACGAAGATAGATCTGACAAATACCTATTTGGGGGTACCTGCACTACATGAAATGAGAGAGTTAATTGGTAATGAGAGAGAAATTTTGCAAATGAGGGTAATGTTGATGAAGAAGTCAGCCCTAAAGTTGATTTTGGGATGAAAATTGGAATAAGTCCAACCGGGGCTCAAGTGTTGATAACTATATTAGATTTGTTGCTAATGTTGAGGTTTGAAAAACTGAGGAAGTTTGTTTTCCAAGTAATTTAAAAAAATAAGCTGTTTCTATAGGGTGTATTGACTAGTTATACCTGTCCATCCATGAGACTATGCAGGATCCTCATCAAAAGGGTTGAGAGTCCTATACAATGTATACTATGCAAGATCCTCAACAAAATGGTTGACAATGTCTGTAGTCAACGACCTATTCCCACCAAGGGTGACAACATCACATAGGGACTATACCTGAAATCAACACCATCAATTGAGCATCACAAGCATTACTACATTTGTAAGTTGATAAACAATAAATACATACATATCATAAGCATTAGAAGCATCACATGATGGGTCATCATATATATAATTGAGCATCATAATTAGCATCACATATCATGTGTCATCATAAACATGTAATCCATCACATATGTATAATAAATCACCATCCATCACATAGGTAATAAACAATCCACGTTCTATAAATAAACACAAATTTCAAAAAATGTCACATACATCATCATAAACATGTGATCCATCACATGTATTTTAAATCAAAATCCATCACATAGCTAATAAACAATCCAATTTCCATAAATAAACATAGTTTAGAAATTGTCACATAAATAGTCACTCTCCCTATCTCCATCTCCATATTAAAAGGTGCATCATTAATTAATTATGTAATGGCATTAGAATTCAAAACATAATGAATTAATTATCTAAAAAAAATTCTATCAAGAAGTCAATATTAAATAGATAATATACTAATCGCATACCTCATACATTTCATTCTTCATCATCATGAACATCAAGGTCATCATCACCAACATCATCATCATCATCATCATCATCATCATCATCATCATCATCATCATCATCATCATCATCATCATTATCGTCATCATCGTCATCATCATCATCATCAACGTCTTCACCATCATCATCACCATCATCACCATCACCATCACCATCACCATCACCATCACCATCACCATCACCATCAGCATCATCATCATCATCTTCTTCTTCTTCTTCTTCTTCTTCTTCTTCTTCGTCATTGAGAAATTGTCGATCGTGATCATCATCCACTTCATCTTCTACTTCTTCGGTATCTTCTTCTTCCATCACATTATACTTTATCGACCTTCCTCTTGGATCATGTCTAACAACAAATGACCAACCCGATTTATGTGGAACCTCTGAGTAAAATACTTGCTCACATTGGCTTGGAAGAACATAGGGCTCATCCCCAACTGGTTCAAATGACCTTGTATTTAGCATTATAAAACCATTATCATGTTCAATAATAGTTCTATCAGGATCATTTTTATTCAATCGTAGCTTGTACCATTTGAGGACGAACAAAACTAATTTGAAGGAATTAAAGTCACACTCAAGTATATCATCCAAAATGCCATAGTATCAATTTTGAGACTCTTGAGGATGAATGTCATTTCTCGATGAAATATTTGTCACCTCAAAGACTACGGTGATGCCAGAATCACAATTTTTCTTTGTGTCATCCAGCTTTTTAATGAGAAATTTATGACCATTGCAGCAAATAGTGTTGTGGTGTTTGACCTGCGATATGTCAAACATGTAAAATTTATTGCATTGTGAGTTGATAAACATATGGGTGACTAATAAATTTATACGTACCTGTTTATCTCTTAAACCATATGCTAAATCAATTTCCCTTTGCGTAACATAGGAATCTCCATTACGATGTTCTTCTTTAACCAATGAAGCCACACCTTCCCATGTTAACATGCATCCAGAATGTTGACAATGTTTAATCCATACCATCATACAATCAAGATTGTTTGCAATATACAAATGTAGTGCATCTCACTCTCGACCAACTGTACAAAAAATAAATAGACGTCTTACAATCGATTTATTTTAAAGATTAAGAATTAATCAACTACAATAACATCTTATAATTACCTCTCACTTTCCTCAATCTACCTTTCCCCATCAAGTACTCCCCTTTGAATTTGTTAATGGTGTTGGGATCCCAAATGTGATCCAGGTGGATCTTTGCTGCAAACTTAGGAAGATATTCAGAAATGTACACCATAGTCTGGTATACCATATATCCCTCCACCATAGAAACCTCAGGATGTGCTCTTTGTCGAACCAAAGCCTTCAAAAATTTCAAGTGCCTCTCAACCATCCACATTGACCTAGTGTGTACAGGTCCACACAATTCAATCTCCTCAACTTGGTGTATGAGGTAGTGTTCTTGTGCATTGAAAAAAGCTAGAGGTAGACACTTTTGCATTTCACACATTAAATGAGGAATTTTTCTCTTCCAATATTTTATATTGTCTTTATGGATTTCTTTACATGACAACCACCTACAAAATATTCAAGACACAAAAATATATGTTACATAATGTGTGGGGGAAAAAGTGACACTAAGCAAACATGCCCTAATCTCACTTTCAATCACACATTTGTGGAATACGAAAGAGCCTAGAGGTATCACACAATTGGCTACTTCTTTTTGTGGAAGAGAGAGCCATGGGCTACCTATTAGGATTTCTATTCCTTTGTTGCAAATGATAGATAGATGATGCAAGTTCAATTCCTAACCCCAAAGTGCAAGTATGAACTAATAACAAGATTGCAGAATTGAAACTAAACAATGGAAAGCTGTAAACACCAAGACAAGACAAGAATGTAAATGCATACCCAGAGTTAAAATCTGAGTGAAAATGTTTGGGATGAGGGCACGGGCGCCACTGTCCTGATTCTGCCCCTGAAACTGCTCCGGAAACTGCTGTTTTGCAACCTGGAAAGCTGTCAAAAATGCTGAAAATTGTTGTCTGTCAGGAGGACCAGGGCGCCCAGCTCCGCTGTCCCAGGGACCAGGGCGCCCAGCGCCCCTGTCCTGGCAGGACCAGGGTGCCCCATGCCCTTGTCCTGGTCTTTTGTTCTGCAATTTGGTGTGGAGTGTTGTCTCGACCTGCTTCCGTCGGATCTGCACTTATATCTGAAAAGGGTATGGTGGGTGGCTATATAGGGTTTCGCCTTAGTCAAACCCCCGCTTTGGTGATTTCCACCTCCACGAATAGCCAAGTTGTATTGTAAAAGTAATGTGTGTGTAGACCTTGTGTGTGTGCAAGATCCTAAAATGAAAGTAAGCAAGCTAGAGCAACCTAGAAAGTAAACCCTAATTGCTTGTAAATGATAATGTAAATGCTCCAAATCAAGATGCAAAGTGATCTAAAGCATGAATACAAATGATATAATGAAGCTTATGCAAAGACATGAAAACAACATGAAATCATACCCAACCCCAAGGGAGGGGTACAAGCCAATCTTTAGTCGGTGATCTCTTATTGCTCTTCAATGTCTTCAAAGCCCTAAATGGATGAATGAAATTGATGAATGCTTGATGGATGGATGTTGAATGTTGTTGAAGTCTTCAAAGATCTGCTCTTTCACTGCATAGAAGGTCCTTCAAACCAAAATTCTGGATCCTTTCCCATGAAGAAAGAGAGCTCTTATATATGAAACCCTAGGTCTTAATTTCAACTTTTGGCTGACCTAGAGATTGAATCTCCCACCAATTTCTTGGGGTTAAGCTTTATTTTATGATTGGATCGCACTCCTAAAATTTTGGGAAAAATGTCCGGGACCATGTGCACTCCGAGCGCCATGGTCCCGACAACTTTTCACCAAATTTTTAGGGCTGTCGGATATGATGATTTTAGAGAGAATCCCGAAGTTACAGGTGATTTCGAGATGTTTTGACCCCCGAAATCAAGCCCCCAAGTTCAAAATAGGACCTAATTAGGGTTTTTGATTAAATGATGTATTGGAGGAATAAAATGAAAGGGGCACACTTTAATGAAAGGGCCCAACTTTATGATGTGGAAGATGATGAAATAGAACCTTAGACCTAATTAATTTACTTAATTAAGTGCTAAAGGGGAAATGCAATGCAAAATGCAAAATGCGCCAAGGTGGGTGCTAAACTAGGTGTGAAATTGTACCACCCTAGCAAGTGTGTACAATTTACGATGCTACACATAACAAGTAAAACAAATCACAAATATAATACTATACAACAAACTAAACAAATATCACTACTTACCTCATGTATTTTCCAAGATCATATATGACCTGCTTGACATTATTGTCGAAGTCTTCTGGGAGAAATAGAGGTAGAATGCACTGCAACAATTATAAAATTATCTTTTCAGTTTTTTGTAACATAATGAAAAGTACATGTATGCGCAGTACTTAAATACATACTAAAAACACAAGAACATGAATTACCTTAATGACGGTATTCCAATCATGCGTTTTCATCCCTGGCCCAAATTCACTTTTCTTTGATATGAGATTGTTTATGTTCGCAACAAATCCTATGCGAAATTGAATTTTTCGTATGACTTCTTTTATAGCATTGCTTTTCTGGTCCGTTAATAACCAAGGAAGCACACTTATATTAATCTGGTCTCCATGGCTATTTGATTGAATGACATTTATCATTGCATGATTGGAATCCTGAATGTCACTACATATTTTGACAATTTTTTCTTTGTCACGCCTTCCATCCAATATTTTCCATACTGTCTTTGTTATATTCTTTCCAATATGCATACTATCAAACAAATGAACAATTTGTAACTGCTCGTAGTAGGGCAACCTACAAAATTATCGGGGATAACTTTTTAGTCCCTTAGGAAGGTGGTCATTAATGCCTTGACGACCTTCATGATTATCAATCACATCATCAGTAAACAAAACAAAATAGAAAAGATGTTTTATGACAAACCAATAGATGGAATGTCATTACCTTGACAATTTATTCTATTATATTCCAACTTCCACAGTTGAGGTGTCATTCTTCATGGCTTTGATGTATTCTCTTCTTTCCCATTGAAAAGATGTTTTTCAGTATTTTGATACTTATGATTTTTGTGGAGAAAGTGCCTATACTCAACAAACACCTGCTTTCCTAAACTTTTTGAATGACGAGATTTCATCTTTGGACGACAAACAGGACATGCAAATTTTCCTTTTGCTTGAAGACCTACAAGATAATGTATAATTGGATTAAATATGATAATTTTTTGAATTATAATGTTCATGCACAACTTAAACACTATAACATACCACAAAAATGTGTTAGCCTCGAG
Source organism: Cryptomeria japonica (assembly GCF_030272615.1). Lineage (NCBI taxonomy): Eukaryota > Viridiplantae > Streptophyta > Pinopsida > Cupressales > Cupressaceae > Cryptomeria > Cryptomeria japonica. Next base: position 532,019,311 of record NC_081415.1, read on the forward strand.
GCATCATGTATTGTCCATAGAAGTATCACATGGAATTGAAATTGTCTTTGTCCTATTGGTCTAGAGATGTCATACATAGTGACACCATTCCATAGCTCTAACAACTCATCAATAAGAGGCTCGATATATACATTCACATCTTTAACTTGGTACTTACCTAATCGAATGAACAAAAATATTACATAATTATTATGACCATTTTACTGCAATATTTATAATTAAATTTAGACGACTTTATTTAAATGATAAAATACCTAGAACAATCATTGCCAACATTATGTGCTCCCTCTTTATTGACATCCATGGAGGAATGTTATTGTTGATAACAAAAACAGGCCACATTGAGTAAACAAATCTCATCTCTCCAAATGGATTGACACTGTCCGGTGCCAATGAAAGCTTGAGATTATGAGGTTCTTCTTTAAAGTGTGGCCACTTTTCTTCTATGTCCATAAATGCTGAACCATCTACAGGCATTCGAATAATTTCATCTCGACTTCTATTATGTGCATGGTAATCCATTAATTGTGCCAAGCTAGTGCACTTGAATAATCATTGCATACGTGGAATAATGGGAATATAGCGAAGAACCTTGCGAGGAACTCTTTTTGTTATTTGATCTGTTCGATATCTACTGATATGACATTCAGGGCATTCAGTTCAAAATTCATGTTGTTTGTGATATATAATATGATCATTGGACAAGCATTTATTACTTGATACTCCATTCCAATACCTTTCATAACGGTAGATAATTCTCGGTATGAGCGAGGTAGAATATTTGATGGTGGTAACAAAAACTCACCTATCAATCTACAACAAAAAAAATAATTTGTTATAATAAAGAATATTAATGGTACAACATGATTCATAGTTTATTATGACATATATGACATACCTTAACATACGTGACATTGTTATGTTGGATAAACCATTCATAACCTTCAAGTTCACCAACAACAATACAACAGAGAGAAGAGTTTCCTGCAAGCCTTCGTAAAGGGCCTCAGATGCCTTCTCAAGTAGATGGACATCATGAACAACATCAAGGCCATCTTCATCATCATGATCAGCTACGCGAGTACTAAATGAGTCATGGATCAATGTATTTGTACCATCATCTTCAATTGTGTTTTTTGGCTCATGATCATCATCTTCCATGACATCATTATCTTTAGCTTCGATATTCACACCTCAATGTTCGTCCACTTCAAAAACCATATTCTCATGGTTGTGTTGATCCATACCATGTGCTTCGGGCTACTCGACCTATATAAAATTGATAAACATAAATAAACCATGATCATGATCTCATCATCATGTGATTTATTATGTATATAAATTATCAAAATGATATAATGAAAAATTTACCAATGGATGATAATCATGTCCACCTTCAATGTGACCATGCAGCCTATAATGTTTCTTCGTTGTTTTGATTAGAAGTCTTCTAGTCTTTAACCCCTTACAGATTTTGCACTGACAATAACATTTTCTATCACCTTTTCTTTTCCAGTTACACCACAATCTAGCAATTGTCTCCTTATTTTGTTGTTCGTTGATATTGTCTGACATGGTCTTTCTTCACAGGTAAGAAAGTAGAAATTATCATCATTGAACAGAGCATCTTATTGAATTTAGATTTCTAGTTTGATTATGGTACATCACACAATATGGAAAACAAGAAATACTCAATAAATAATAGGATTCATTGATCTAGTATTATAACAATCTGCACTTGGCCTTCAATATTTTCTCCTCATAACACTGTTTATCCATTACCTGTCAAGTACAGAACTGTAAAACTTGTGGCTATTAAAATACATAAGACAACATTGTAGCATCTGATAGTTCTAATACTTAATTGTTAAGTACAGATGCCAAGCTAAAAAGATGAGAGGGGGGGGTGAATCCTATAAACTTAATCTTCCATAAAATAAACAGATTCAACCTCAGTAACATATATTTCAGCAATATAACCAAAACTGCTAAACATGCAAACTCATAAGCATATAAACATCATAACACTCATAACACCAGATTTAACGTGGAAACCCAAATAGGGAAAAACCACTATGGGATTTCAGACCCACTAAGAAATATACTCTTCTAGAGTATGCTCGGTTAAAAGCAAATCATGTTAAAGATTATAAACACATTGCTAGATGTGACCTGGTTAAGGGATTTCCCTCAAATCTATTAGGATCTTCACTTTGTTAGAAGTGACCTTGTTAAAGGATTCCAAACACTAAATCAGAATGTCACCTTGCTAGAGGGTTTTACAAATAAGACTATTAAGTCCACTCCGTTAAGAGATTTTCTGTCACTTCAAAAAATAACAGTAATAAAAATCTATCTGCAACTTCACTTCTAAAATACTAAAGTGGATTCTTATTTGCTCAATACAATCTAGTCATAGGACTTATCTTGTCCATCTGCTGGGCTCTATACTCTATTATTCGAACAGGTTTTCAAGCTTCTGTGCTCGGTAATCACTATGTAGCATCCCTATGCATACACTTGCCTGCATACATTGTTTATCAACAATTCCTTATTTATAAACAATTTGCTGACCGCTTAATCTCCTTGATCACATATCCCATGATCAATCATAACCATTAGATCTTTAAACTTGACCAGGTTCAATGTATCCTTCGATCTGAAAATGTTTTACCTCACCTTGGGACTTGCATACATTTCTTGGAACTTGTGCTAAGGTATTGCGGTTCAATCTACGCTGTAGATCTTTCTGTTGATTTTCCTTTGCCATAGATTCTTAACAAACTTCATACACGACATACCAATCATTTAATCAATTCCATCTCATCAGCTTCCTTCATTAAATATCAACTTCCTTCATTAAATAACACTTTTAATCATTTAATGTATTCTGTTGCTGCTCGGTTGCAACTCGGTAAATACTAAACTTCACTCGGTAGACATTCCGCCTTCATTAATCGATAGCGATAACCTTAGGGTTTACCAACTTTTTTCCTTAGGGTTTACCGACTAGGTTCTTTGCTCGGTAACATAGTATATTATTAACCTTACAATCAACAACATATGTAGGATATCCAAACAATCTAAACATCATGATCTCATCATTGTCTAACTTGGTAATAGTTGCCCATTGAATAACTTATTCCTCCCCTTATTCATCACATTCTTTTTGTTTCTTTTACCAACATCTTTATACTCATGAAATCATACTTCTTAAGATATGGCAGCATCATACTGAATTAGAAAATCAATTTCTTGACATCAATGACAAAATAATAATATTAAGATAGTAAACATCCTTAATTAGTTATATCCATAATCATCAACAACCTTCTCAATATCCTTATTGAAATGCCAACAATCTCTTATTGTGTGTTAAAATGCCAACAATCTCCCCCTTTGGCATGGATGGCAAAACCTATTGATTTGACCTAATTTATTTGGATTGTTGTGAGATTCTGAAATGCTCTCCCCCTGTCATTAGACTTCTCCCCATACAATAGTCTTCTCCCCCTTTGACAACAATGCCAAAAAGTAAAGAACTAAAACATGATTTCTTCCGTTGAGAAGTGAATTCCTTGCTGTTATGTGTCAACTTAGTCTCGGTCAGAGCATTATGTCTTCAATTCCTATTCCCTGCATTTGTTTCCTACACACCTTTAGAAAACATCCTAAAGTGTGTAAATAAGCATCAATCCACACATAATATTTTGTAGATTCATCGAATTGATGCTTTCACTGAACTCAGTCAGTGAATAGAAGATAGGGGTAGGACCCCTAACTTGCTTCTGAGATACTCAAAAGTGTCCCTTGGCAGTGACTTGGTGAAGATATCTGCTATTTGTTCCTTTGTGCTAACATACTCCAACACCACTTTCTTCTCTTGAGCTTCTTCTCTAAGATAATGATATTTGATAGAGATGTGCTTTGTCTTAGAGTGCATAACAAGATTCTTTGAAATGTTAATGGCACTAGTATTATCATAGAATATAGTTACTAGCTTGGTAACTTTCTCATTTATACCTTGCAATAGTTGTTTGATCCATGCTATATTGGTACAACTCAATGCTGCAGCAACATATTCAGCTTCTGCTGTTGACTGTGAAACACATCCTTGTTTCTTGCTAAGCCAACTCACTAGTCTTTCTCCTAAAAAGAAATCTCCTGCACCTGTGCTTTTCTTTCAAGTATCTAAAAATTCTCTTGATTGCTGTCATGTGTGTTTCCTTGGGATATGCAAAAAATCTTGCAACTATACCTACTGCATGTGCTATGTCTAGTTGGTTTTGAATCCTCCATTCCAAATTTCTTCAAGATTTCCTTTACGTACTTGGATTGAGTAATGAAAATCTCATTTTTCATTTGCAGTATTTGTAAACCTATAAAATACTTTATCTCACTGATTAATGACATCTCAAATTCTTTGCTCATTTCATTTCCAAAGTTCTTGCATAAAGAGTCATTTCCACAAAAGATAATATCATCAACAAATATGGCTGAGATTAGTATTCCATTTTCATCATTCTTCATGTACATATTGTTGTTTTCACTTGTCCTTATAAAACCAATCTTGATTAAATAAGAGTGCAATCTTTCATACCATGCTCTAGGTGCTTGTTTCAAACCATATAAATCTTTGTTCAATTTACATACTTGATCTTTATTCTTGTCTTCAACAAATCCTTCAGGTTGTTCAATATAAACTTCTTCTTCTAATATACCATTCAGAAATGTAAATTTGACATCCATTTGATATACCTTGAAATTTTTCAAAGCAGCATATGCCAACAATGTTCTTACTCCTTCAAGTCTTGCCACAGGTGCAAAAGTCTCACCATAATCAATTCCCTCTTCTTGAGCATAACCTTTGCAAACTAGTCTTACTTTATTTCGAATGACCTCACCTTTTTCATTCAGCTTGTTTCTGAAAATCCACTTTGTATCGATTACATTTTTGTCCTTCGGTCTTGGGACCAGTGTCCATGTGTCATTCTTCTTGATTTGATCAATCTCTTCTTTCATAGCATTTATCTAATCTTCACTGTTAAATGCCTCTTTCACTATTCTCAGTTCAAATTCAGATATCAGACATGTGTTCTTTCTCAGTTTGTTCCTTGTCATCACTGGATCATCTTTATCTCCTATAATTTGACTTGATGCATGATTCCTTCTGACTTATTTGGCTAATACAGGCTCGGTAGGCTCTATATGATCTTCTTCATCACTCGGTAAATGGACATTATCTTTATTTTCTTCAACACCTTTCTCGGTAGGACTTCTCGGTTGAACATAGACAAATCCTTCATAATCTTATGGTTCCATAGAATTTTCTTCATCATTTCTTTCTGTAAATTCATCAATTTTCACATTTTCACTTTCTACTATTTTGTTAGATGATTTGATCAGACATTTAAATGCTTTACTTCTAGAAGAATAACCAAGAAATGTTCCTTCTTCACTTTTCTGATCAAACTTTCCATTTCTATCATCTTTGTGTACATAGTATCTACTTCCAAAGATTTTGAAGTAACTTACATTAGGTTTCTTGTCATACCAGATTTCATATGGTGTCTTCAAAGTTCCTTTCTTCAGTTGTACTCAGTTCAGGGTGTAAACTGTTGTGCTTATTGCTTTTCTCCAAAATGTTTGGGGCACTTTCTTTTCAATCATCAGGGTTCTGGCACAATCCACAATAGATCCATTTCTTCTCTCAGCTATCCCATTTTTCTGTGGAGTTCTCAGTGCAGAGACTTGTCTTTTTTAACCATGATCATTGTAGAATAAGTTAAATTCATCAGAAGTGAATTCTCCTCCTCTATCAGATCTAAGACATTTCGGTTGTCTTTCTATTTCATTTTCAAATCTTGCCTTGTACCATTTAAACATTTGAAAAGCTTCTAATTTTTCTTTTAAAAACATAACTGACATCATCCTTGAATAATCATCCACAAATAGTATGAAATATTTATCACTATAATAACTTTGAACTTTCATAGGACCACAAAGATCAATGTGCACAAGATCTAAAATTCCCTTAGAAGTGTAGGACTTACTTGTAAAGCTTGATCTTGTCATCTTACCCATCTGGCATCCTTGGCACATAGCATTCTCAAGTTTTTCCAAACTCGGTAGACCTCTTACTCGGTGCTTCTTGCTTATTTTGATTAGATTATCAAAATTTACATGAGAAAACCTTTTATGCCATAACCAGGTATCATCTATCTTTGCATAAAGACAATTATTCCGAGTTGAGTGAAGGTGAAATGTGTTACCTTTTGTTTGTGTCCCGGTAGCAGCTAACTTTCCATGCTTGTCATGAACTTTGACAATTCCTTTCTGAAATTCTATTTGGTAACCTATGTTGTTTAGTTGTGTACACTCAACAAATTATATTTCAAACCTTCAACCCAATAAACATCATTACATTTAGCATTGTCAAGAAGTGTTATGGATCCTTTACCTTTTACCGAACATGGTGCATCATTACCAAATCTTACATAGCCTCCATCATAATCTTCTAATATAACAAACTTGTGTTTATCACCTGTGATGTGATGTGAGCATCCACTATCTATGATCCAAGAATCATTAGTATTTATGTGAGATGTTAGGGCTTTTCCTTCATACCTTTCTTCATCTGATCCATCTTTGATAGCCACATAAACTACTTCCTCTGTATCAGTTTCATCTGATTTATCATCATTTGATTCCTCATCGGCTATTAGGCATGACTTTCTATCTCTTCTTCTAAAGTCTCGGTATCCTCTGTAATGATTATTTTTCTGTCTGTCATCTCGGTAATCTCTCTTTTCAGTAGAATCTTTGTCACGATAGTTAGAAGCCATACATCCTATCTTATCACAATTGAAACATTTCAAAGGTAGTTTTCCTTTATACTTACCTTTGCCTCTCGGTAACCATCTGGCTAATAGAGCTTCAAACTCTTCTTGCTTTTTGATTTCCTCATACAGTTTGTGTACTTCCATGTTCTTATGAAATCTTTCACTTGCTCCACTGTGATTCCCTTCTGAATACTTACTCATTCTATCATTGTAATCATCAGATTCACCAAGATGAAAAGAACTGAATGCAGGTTCAACTTTATTTACCAAAGACCCACTATTATCAAAATTACTTAATTCAAATGCATGTAGCTTACCAATAGTAGCATCCAAAGAAACTAGCATATTGGATACAAACCTCAATTCATTTATTATAGAGACTCAGATTGCATAAGCAGGTAGAAGGGTTCTCAATAACTTACTTGTGACATCCTTTTCTTCAATGGTTCCTCCTGCTCCTTTGATTTGATTGACAATCTCCTTTAGTCTTGTACTGTACTGGGTTATGTTCTCACCTTCATTCATCCTCATAGATTCAATTTGTCCTCTTAGACTATCCACTTTTGCTCTTTGAACATGTTCATCACCGCCATACACAGATATGAGATTGTCCCACATTGCCTTGGCATCATTGTAGCCTTCTAGATCATTAAACTCTGAGTCAGTCAATGCAGATGTTATTTCAATCATTGCTTGAATATGTTCTTGCTTTGTCTTTATCTCTTCCATTGTCAATAGATAGGTGCTCGATGTAATGAAATCATTCTCCAGATAATATATAGCATATTCTCCAACTCCTGATAGGTGCAGCTTCATCCTTTTCTGCCATGTAGAGAAACTTGACTTGTTCAGCTTTCGTGCATCCCTCTTATACATCTTTGGATCTTTTCCTCAAGTATCTTTAAACCCTTTTTTTTTTGAAGTCCAAAGCTCTGATACCAATTGATAGTTTTGATATTTAATTGTTAAGTACAGATGCCAAGCTAACAAGATGAGAGGGGGGGGGTGAATCATATAAACTTAATCTTCCATAAAATCAATAGATTCAACCTCGGTAACATATATTTCAGCAATATAACCAAAACTGCTAAACATGCAAACTCATAAGCATATAAACATCATAACACTCATAACACCAGATTTAGCATGGAAACCCAAATAGGAAAAAACCACTGTGGGATTTCGGACCCACTAAGAAATATACTCTTCTAGAGTATGCTCAATTAAAAGAAAATCATGTTAAAGATTCCAAACGCATTGCTAGATGTGACCCAATTAAGGGATTTCCCTTAGATCTGTTAGGATCTTCACCTTGTTAGAAGTGACCTTGGTAAAGGATTTCAAACACTCAATCAAAATTTCACCTTGCTAGAGGGTTTTACAAATAAGACTGTTAAGTCCACTCGGTTAAGAGATTTTCTGTCACTTCACAAAATGACAGTAATAAAAACCTATCTGCAACTTCACATCTAAAATGCTAAAGTAGATTCTTATTTGCTCAATACAATCTAGTCATAGGACTTATCTTATCCATATGTTGGGCTCTATACTCTATTATTCAAACAGGTCTTCAAGCTTCTGTTCTCGGTAATCACTATGTAGCATCCTTGTGCATACACTTGCCCGCATACATTGTTTATGAACAGTTCCTTATTTATAAACAATTTGCTAACCACTTAATCTCCTTGATCACATATCCCATGATCAATCATAGCCATCAGATCTTCAAACTTGACCAGGTTCAATGTATCCTTCAATCTGAAAATGTTTTACCTTGCCTTGGAACTTGCATACATTTCTTGGAACTTGTGCTAAGGTATTGCGGTTCAATCTGCGTTGTAGATCTTTCTGCCAATTTTCCTTTGCCATAGATTCTTAACAAACTTCATACACAACATACCAATCATTTAATCAATTCCAGCTCATCAGCTTCCTTCATTAAATAACACTTTTAATCATTTAATGTATTTTGTTGCAGCTCGGTTGCAACTTGGTAAATACTAAACTTCACTCGGTAGACATTCCGCCTTCATTAACCGATAGCGATAACCTTAGGGTTTACCAACTAGGTTCTTTGCTCGGTAACATAGTATAGTATTAACCTTACAATCAACAACATATGTAGGATATCCAAACAATCTAAACATCATGATCTCATCATTGTCTAACTCGGTAATAGTTGCCCATTGAATAACTTATTTCTCCTCTTATTCATCACATTCTTTCTGTGTCTTTTACCGACATCTTAATTCTCTTCTAATCAATCTTCTCAAGATATGGCAACATCATACTGAATCAGATAATCAATCTCTTGACATCAATGACAAAATAATGTTATAAAGATAGTTATCATCCTTCTTCAGTTATATCAATAATCTTCAACAACCTTCTCAATATCCTTCATGAATATCAACAATCTCTTATTGTCTGCTAAAATGCGAACAACATCTTATAATCATAATCAATCTCTTGACATCAATGACAAAATAATGTTATAAAGATAGTTATCATCCTTCTTCAGTTATATCAATAATCTTCAACAACCTTCTCAATATCCTTCATGAATATCAACAATCTCTTATTGTCTGCTAAAATGCGAACAACATCTTATAATCATCTATTATGAAACCAAAGCACTTGGGAGTGATTCTTTTGTTTGTCACAGTCCAGGAAAACGGTGTCTACTGGAGCCTTGAATAACTGACTAGAAAGATTTTTAATTCCTTTTCTTTTTCTTTCTGATTTTTTCACTATCACTTCCATCCTCCGAGTTAGATGCCCTCACCCTTTTCTTTCTTCTTGTTTATTCATACTCATTGTCATCCTTTGAATTATTTTTCTTTCTTGGTGACTTCTTACTGCTCTCATTGTCAGTTTCACTCTCAGACTCTGAGTCTGATGTATCAAAATCTGATGAACCTAATGAACTAGAAGAATCGTCATTAGAGGTAGATTCATTTGACTTAGGAATAGACTTTTGCTACTGCATTACAAGCCTTGGCATATTCTTCAAATACTCACGTAAACTCTCAGTGATACCACCAAGACCAATAGAAGTAAAGAAATTGATAGCAAACCATGAATTTTTGGGATTGTCCTTTGGAGAAATTGAATCAAAAGACTCCTGCATTGTTGGATCGTTCAACATTTCATTAAGCAACAATATACCAAGCTACTCTGCCAGCTCCTACAAGAGAATCTTTATAAAAATACGGGAAGAGGAAGTAGTATCTTCATCTATCAGACATATATAAGCAAGACAAAGCCATGGAAGAACATCTGTGCCAAGTGGGCCAAAAACTTTGCAAAATTATACAGTTTATTTGTTTCTAGTTTGTGTATCATAGAATACTATTGTACAAAACACTTATCAAAAAATTCCTCATAAATTTTATTGATCATACATAATCTTTGCCCAAGAAGACCATAATAATGAAGTTATGTTCTCTCTTGACCAAGTTCAAGCTTGATTTTTAGTAGCTTATGACCAACTTCCTCAAAACCAACACTTGACATGATTGTCAAATAAATTGAACGTCTTAAATTGACCAAGTTTGTTTCTGTCTCATCCTGTATTCTCACTACTTCCTCACCTTCCTCTTCATCATCATCATCATCATCATCTGAATCATCACCTAAATCATTCTCCCCTTCTTCTTCATCTGAAGAAGCTTCTCCAATGATATCTTTCTTCAGTTTTTCATAGGTTGCCTCATGCTCTAAGAAATTAGGATCTAGCTTGAAAACATCCAAACTAGCTTCTTGATCAAGTTCATCTTCTAGGAAAACTTCATGTGTTAACTGATCTGGACACACAGCTGGATGACCCTCAAACTTAGCTTTGCAAATTGCAAAAAGGCCTTCAATTAAAAATTGTACTTGTTTGTCAATTTCCCCCTCATGGAGAATACCTCTAAATCTTTCAAAAATCCCATAGAGACCTTTGGGTGAAAGGTCTTGCAACAAAGAACCACATTCTTTCACAAACCCAACAACAACCTCTACAGTGTCATCTGAGGGGTTCTCTAGTGAAAGGGTGACAAGTTCCAAGGCAATGATCTCATGTGCAACTTGTTGATTCACTAAATGAGCTATGAATTTGGTTGTTGCTATCAACATGTGCTGGTTATTGTGTTTGTATGCCCTCTTAAGCTGCAAAATAATTCTTCACAAAAACAGATTGCCAACTTTAGGAAATTTTGTATTTACCACAACAACCAACACAGAAAAAACATCTGTAAATCTAGGGGATGCCATTTGGGATTTCATACAAGACCTACAAAATAGACCCCTCCCACAGATGAGATTATTTGCAAACAACTCTAGAATGATGTTCTTTATGTTAGATGCATTTACCTTGTTTACTAACCCATTGATACTCTTCCGAAGAGCATCCCATGTCATGCGCTGGTATTCCACATTTCTCTTGTCTTCCACATCTTTCATCACTGGAGCCAACTTAAATGGGGGAATGTAAACACCCCCACTTCTTCCAACACCCTTCTCAGCTCCTTTTACAACACCTTCGCCATTCCCATTTTGAGATGAAGCAGACACAACACTAGAAGTTTTCACTTCCACTTCCTCTCTGTCCCTCTTGTTTCCAGAAGCCCCTTTACCACTTAATTCGTGCTTATTTCTGTACATAAACCCATCAAGAAGCATGATTTTTTGCATATAAGCTCGCCCAAATATTTTATAGTTATTTTTTATCAAGATTCCCTCAGGAGCTGACAGATCCTACTTTCATACTTTAATTTTGTTTTCTTAAAGGACAATCCTAAAAATCCATGCATTGCAAATAACTTTTTACACCTTTGTTGGTTGTGGTGGCATCACAGAGAGTTTACATCAATAAATGAAGAACATGCCAATGGTTTTAATGTAGTGGTAGAATTCTATCTCGTATTCAATATCTCTAGTGAAACCCCCATGATCTTTTGTTGGAGTAGAATTTGCTATATTCTAGAAAGGGTCTTGCCCTTTGTTGATGGGACATTCATCTACCTCAAGAAATAACTGTTCTTTTCTCCAACAAGAAGTGGAACTAAATGAAGATCTAGTATCATGAAATGAATCCTCAAAAGGATTACTATAGTTAGTTTTGGTAGATAATGATTTGGGTAAAATACTAATGTCACTCTAGGAAACATTATGTACTAGCTTAGCATACTCTAACAACTTTGGTGGGACATGCTACATCTAATTAAGTCTCCATCGGTATCTCTATTGTGTTTATGGATTGGGATTCAATGTACTATTTTTATACAGAGATTTTACTTTCAACTGAGGAGGTTTGTATGTACTTACTTGTCTTTCGATTGTATCCCTATTTCAAGAATTTCTTCTATCAACAAATCATTTTTTGTAAGTTGTACAAGTGGAAGCTTGAACATTCATTCCATGCTAGCCTTGTTGATACGTTCAACACCATATTGTGCAACAAATCTTTAGAACTCCACTAATTCATTGAAGAGTGAGTAGTAGGGACAATCTAGGACACTTACAGAGGTTTTGCAAGAGAGATAAATAGACTTAAATATTATGGCTTAGTAATGATCAATAGGTAAATAGATAAGAAACTCTCAATATCAAAATGACTTTCTCAATTGTCTTTACTAGAAATGGATAGATCTGCTAATAATGGCTTTATGATTGTATGTCAACTTTAGACTCAATCCAAGAAGAGCTAGAACTAATATGCGATATCTAGATTTATGATCTCTATAATATAACAATCCCATAATTATGTTTCCACACATCTATACCACAACACAAACATCATGCTAGTGTTCAGCCATAGCAATTGATATCCTAATTATAGAATGTGAAATATGCACATAACTATGAATAAAGATTAAGAAAAACAAAGAAAGATGCTTATTGCAAACATAAATGACTAATGGACAAGAATTGAATTTATTGTAGATAGTTTTGAATATCAAATTCACTTATTTGTGTGTATTTAGTAACTCATGTACTTGTGGCCAACCATTTATCTCTTTCATAAATTAAACACTTATTAATAACATTAAATGGCTGAGTAATTATATTTTAGTTGAAATTGAAAATAAAATATTTTATTTCAGGACAGCTCACACTATTCCCTATCATATTTTAGACTCTCGGTTTTGTTAGTAGTTGTTTGATGTCTTTGGAGCTGATCATTGCATTTCTTTAGTTACATTTGCTAGTGTACTCCTAGCCTGTGCCAAAATGGGAGCTTTGGAATAGGGTATGGACATCCATCAAAGCGTAAAAGATAGAGGAATTTTGTCAGATGTAGTTGCAACTGCTCTATTAGCATGTATGCAAAATGTGGAAGCATAGACAAGGCACAAGAATTGTTTGATGGATTGCCTCAAAGAAATGTGGTTTCCTGGACTGCAATAATTGTCGGATATGCACAAAATGGATTTGTTGAGAAGGCTTTAGAAACTTTCAAGAAAATGCAATTGGTAGGTGTAAAGCCAAATTCCATGACCATTGCTACTATCCTCCCTACCTATGGCAAAATGGGAGATTTGGAATAGGGTATGGACATTCATCGAAGCATAAAGGATAGAGGAATTTTGTCAGATGTTGTAGTTGCAACTGCTCTCGTAGACATGTATGCAAACTTTGGAAGCATAGACAAGGCACATGAATTGTTTGACAGAATGCCTGAAAGAAATGTTGTCTCGTGGACTACAACAATTTCTGGATATGCACAAAATGGATTTGTTGAAAAGTCTTTAGACACTTTCAAGCAAATGAAATTGGAAGGCACAAATCCAAATTCCACAACCTTTGCTAGCATCCTCCCTGCCTGTGCAAAGATGGGAGCTTTGGAACAGGGTATGGACATCCATCAGAGCATAATGGATAGAGGAATTTTGTTAGGTGTTGTACTTGCAAATGCCCTGCTTGACATGAATGCAAAATGTGGATACATGGACAAGGCTCGTGAATTGTTTGATACGATGCTGCAAAGAGATGTGATCTCATGTGAACAATGAACACGCACATATATGGGAGGAAGGGATTGCTACTACAAAATTGAATCCTCACTCCTCAATCACAATTCAATGGTTTTACGAGATTAAACTATGGCAATTAACCACCACATGTATATTTTTTGCAACATGAAATTAAAAACTAGGGAAATTTGAATCTACCTCTTGTGCGGGATTGCAAGCAATGCCACAAATGCCTTTGATGCGAGTTTGATGTTCTTGGGGGTCGAAGTCACCACGGACGCCTACGCGGGATTGCAATTCACAAATGAATTCCCCTCTTCTTTTTTTAAAGTAATTGTCGTTGTCATTGGAATTACGATGAACTCAAGCACTTTTTTGAAAAAAAGAAAATTCTCATTGCTAATGCCTTCTTCATCGAAACCAAATGGGAAATTACCATCGAAATTACGAAAAATGCGGGCATTTTTTCAAAAAAAATCAAATTTGGCCACAATATACCTTCTCCATTGGAAATCTAGTCCAAATGTATTAGTGTAAAAATTTGCAAGCTACTAAACATCAATAGGTCAAGCAACATTCACCTCAATGGCCAAAATGTAGGAAAAGTTAAAATTAGATTGAATGCCTATAAATTTAGGAGAAAAGGGGGCATAAATGACTTGAATTACTAATGTCTTAATGACCAAGAGGTTGAAGTGCTTTCATAGCCTTTAGAGTAAGTTGCAACACATTTTATTTTTCTCTATCTTTTTTAAAAACATTTAAATAAGTTATGACTAGATGAAAATTCTAATAGAGGCTAACCAATATGAACATACAATAAATATAATTTTTAATATTTAGGGTAGTGATAGGGGAGAAAATGAAATACCTACATATCCCCCATGTATGACCTCCTTCCAAACCACTAGTAAAACTTTGCATAGACTCATTTTTATTGACTATAAGAGAGGTGTGCTACAAAACATTTAAATGATCCTCAATAAACAAATCTATTAGTATCTTATCATCCTCACACAAATCAACCTTCTTAATTTCCTAGTAACCATTATATTCATCCTCATCGAGATCATTTGTTGCTTCATTTCTATCAAAGTATTTGAAATGTTTCCTTCGACTCCAACTCTGTATCTTCCCAATCTCAATGTTCATTATAATCTTTGTTATAGTACTTTTATAACATTTGTGGACTTTTCTAAGGAAGATCAAGGTGATCAAGTGACCAATGTGTCAGAGAGGTTACTAATATTGTATGTGTTTCTCTTATATCCATAAAATAATATAAAGTTGTATAATTAGGGTTATAGTTCTTTATGTCTTATAGTTAAGACTTTTTTTGTTTATTATGTAGTATTATTAGACTAGTAAGAATCCTAGGAATCCAGGAGAAACTTTTATAATTGTTACCACTAATTATGTTGCTTTTTAACAACTTAATCATTTATATTTGATTTTAACTTTCTAATAATGTTATTTTAAAGAATATTCTCACTTCATATCACCCTCTACTATATCTAAAAAATCCATAAAAAGTGTTTGATTAATAATTTTAAAGGTTATCTCGAATGTAAATCTAAGTAGGATATAAGTAAATTCAACTCAATATACACTACACTAAGCATCTAAGTTTAGCATATATTGAAAGCCAATATGTTTCACCGTATGTTGGTTGAATGATTAATCTTAAAAGTAAGAGAGTGTATTTTCTTTTCATTTCTCTTTAAGTGGGATGAGAGTAAAATTTAATTTCCTTGGGGTAAATCATTCCAAGTTTAGATCTTAAGTTTAGAACAAAATTATATGTTTAGATTGATTTAAATATAATAATGACAATTGATTCTAAATGATTGTGATCAGTTCTCGAATATCTATTAATCTATTTCTCATAACTCTACTATCTGGTTTAGAACATTGAACTTATATCTATTTTCATAATTTTAGAGATATTAATAAAAATAATAATAAAAAATAACTAATAAGTTGTACAAAAGTAATCATTTTGGAATACTTTAACTCAACCTTAAGAAGCTTTCAATTATAATTATTAAAATTAGCACTAAATGACTTGTTATTTGTCCCATAATTCATAGTGCCACTCAACAAGTATATAAAACAATGAAACTTAAAACTTGGACCGATATAAAAGAAATTAGTCTACTTTTTTTTATTGTATATACATCAAAGATGATGATATTAAAAAGTCACATGTCATGACCATAAAAATAAATATATAAATTAAAACTCTTTAATTCAAATCTTAAATCTATTTACACAAAAAATAATAATAAATAAGATATAATGCAATATACATTATGATTGATTAGTTTTCACTGAATGGATTTCTTTAATTTGCATAGGCATAATTTTTATTTCAAAATTAAATAAAATGAATCTTAAAAAATATAAATTACGAGTCTTTTAATTTAAAAAATAAATTATAATTTTAAAAAATCCACACACACACACACACACACATATATATATATATATATATATATATATATATATATATATATATATATATATATAACTTTCTATTTAAGATAGTAGAACACTTCAAAATTATATTTGCATGTATCTGTTGATTGAACAATAAAACAAAAATATTTATTCTAGATTTCTAAACTTAATATAGATATATAAAAGTAATGTATCTTTAATATTTTTTATATGATAAATTTAGAAAAATAAATATAAAAACACTATTCTACATAATTGTGAGATATCATTCTTATTACAACATGATTTAAATAGAAAAATAATTCATATATACATATATATATATATATATATATATATATATATATATATATATATATATATATATATATATATATATATATATATATATATATATATATATATATATATATATACTTCAAACATATTGTCTTCACTTCACCTGATCCTTGCAACCTGACCAGGTATCCCTCAACTTCTCCGGACACTAATTCAAATCTAAGAGAACAACAATTACAAGCCATAGCCATCCCTGTAGTCGTTGGACTTTCAAATAACAAATATTTTAAGAATAAATGTTTAGTTTATCAACTACATATCTCAATCTTCTTTTGGACGGTAGCTTTTTAGAAAAATAATAAGCATCAAATTTTAGTAAAATTACTAAAAAGCTACTGTCCAAAAGAAGATTGAGATATGTGTTGAACATTTATCTCTTAAAATATTTGTTCTTTGAAAGTCCAACGACTACAGGGATGGCTATGGCTTGTAATTGTTGTTCTCTTAGATTTGAATTAGTGTCCGGAGAAGTTGAGGGAAACCTGGTCAGTTTGCAAGGATCAGGTGAAGTGAAGACAATATGTTTGGAAACCAAATCCATCAAGAAAAGAATGATCTCATCCTAACAAATCTCTAGATCACGTACAATATGACAAAAGCCTTGGAAAGTAGGTAAGCCGATTATCTAGGTTATCATATCAGGCTTATCATATCCTATATATACTTATGCATTATAACTATACAAATTCATATCAATTCAATTCATTTCTCCTGCTCCCGTATTAGTGAATTCTGTTCGTTAGAAGAATTTGGAATTTGAAGAAGAGAATGGCACCGAGGACTAAAGAGTTCCTTTCTCTGATGCTTCTCATTGTGTGGGGAAGTTATGTGAGTGCGGGTAGAAAATTATTAACCGATAGCCCAAAAGTAGAAGAGGAAGGGTCTTCAAGTCCAAAGACTATCACCTTCTTTATGCACCACATAACGGGAGGACCCAACCCAACTGCCAATCCTGGACTTGGACTTGGAGGATTTCCCATTGGCAGTGGTAATGCCATCTCTGGCCTGCCAAACCAGCTTGGAAATAACATCAACTTCAATGGCATTGGGAATAAGGTTGGGAATGGGAATGGTCCTCTCCCGTTAACCATTCCAAGCGGAGCCATCAACAATTCTCCTTTCTTTGGCCAGCTGCCCATCTCTTCCACCAACGGAGTAGTGCAGGGCATAGGTTCGCTCATTCCTGCCCTTGGCTTTAATGCACCTGGGTTGGGCCTTCAGAACTCTTTTCCCAACACAAATATCATTAATGGCGGTCTAAATCCTCAGAATTCTCTTGGAGGGGTCTCGGGTATTCCGCTGACTAATGTGGTTGTGATTGAGGACACCCTGACAGAAGGGCCTGATCTACACTCCTCTGATGTGCTTGGACAGGCGGAGGGATATTATTATCACTTGCCCAACCCAGCTGAAGAGGAAGATCCCAATACATTGTTGCTCGCTTTTACTGCCAAATTTGAAGGTTCTGAATACGAAGGCAGCAGCATTGAATTCTCAGGCAAAGACAACATTGCGTTGCCACACAGGGAGATCGAAGTAGTGGGAGGGAGCGGGGTGTTCCACGACGCTCAAGGTCATGCTCTCATAGAGACAGTTTCCCAAACAGTCGATGTGACAGTGCTTAAATTCACCGTCACTCTTAGCTATTAATAAAACCTCTTCTCCCATGTATCCCCTTCTTCCCATGCTTTTTCTTCTCCACTGGATTTATCATTTTCCAATTTAGTTGTTATTTGAATAGGAGTACATCTTATATGTGCTGTGTGCAATTCAGTCTTCCAAACTCAAAAAAAAAATCTTTATTTGCTGCTTAGGAATTTAATTTGATCTTGTTTCTGGCATATGTACTTAACCCGATCCAACAAAGCGCACATTTGAAATAATTTCTTATAAATGACATCATCGTTAAGAGCTCAGATATATTACAACGTGTTACATTTTATTATCAATCGAAAAAGTGTGTTTTATATAATGAACGGAAACTTGTGTAACAATGACGTCAAAAAAGGCCGAGGTTGCTTGCACCTCGTCATAAACTTTTTAAAATATTGAAAGACTTATTTTTCCATACAAATTCAATGCAAATGGATAGGTGAACAAAATTAAGGTTTTTATTTAAGATCTTTCATAAGTGTGTTTGAAGAAAAGGGTTATTTTGTATTTCATTAATTTAAGATGTTTGTGAAATTATTCGTTCTTTTATGATTCTAGATCTTATGGTCAAATTGGCTTAACAAGTTATAATGAATAGGCTAAAATTTAATATGGAAGAACCTTTAACCACCACATTTGTTGATAAGTGAATCTAATAACAAAAATCATGGTTGAGGCCTACTTTAATATTAGTCTAGGTATCATTGCTCAAGCTAGACAAGTATATTATAATATATAATGCAATAGCATTGATTTGACTCTATAATCTCTATGCAACACAAGCCAAAACAATAAATTAGATAAAACCCTATCAATCAATTTGCTTGGAGATAACTCAAATAAAAATTCATATCTCCTCCTAACCATGGTTTAGTTCTTATGTTTCATAATATCCACACTATCATTATTCGTGCTAGACACCCATATTAGAATTCATAGATTAATTGAATTAAATTGACCTTATAGTATCTAGGCAACAAATTTACACTTCCTTATTTCAATAGTGTCATTCTACTATTACCACCGTAATTAGTCTTTAGAGATATGAAGATTAAATAATGCTCAACCTATCTTTTGGATTCCAGATGAATTATATATATATATATCAATGACTACTCTAGAGCTTGAATAAAACTAATGAATAATATTGTTGGATACCAATATAATAATAAAATGATAAATTAAAAAATTAATTGATAGGCTTCATAAAAACCTCACAATATATGCAACTCCTAACAATGTTGACTCATAAATCAGCCAAAAAAAAATCCTCTTGAATTAGTCTTAATCGTATGTCATTATCAAATAATTGAATAATGTAGTACTATAAGGTATTTAGAATTATGAGCCTCTTCTTCAAAATGATTTTAACACAAAATGATTTGTTGGTGTATTCATATAACTCTCTTCCTACCATTCATGACAAAATAATAAAAAATGAAAACTAGGATAACAATTATCTATCCCATTCATTTGCACTTCTTAATATTAATAAAATAGTGAATTGAATGTCATTGACGTAGGATATAATGACATACATACATATATATATATCACGGGGGATTCACTTAGTGAACCTGGGTTATATCATGTGCATTCATGGCATACTAAAGAATCTCGCTATTTTCAAAAAATATTGCCCTAAACTCGTTTTTGTCACCCCCTCTCAATACATAGCCTAAATTAAAAACCCCACTATTTTCACTAGATAGGCTATATATTGTATTCAATTTTATAGATATGAAACCCCCCAATATGAAGGCACATGATATAATATTTCCTACTTAGTGATATATATATATATATATATATATATAAAATCCATTACAAGTCAAGGGAGATGTAGATCTCTCTCAAAGCATTATTCAATAAGACTGAATAACAACCCTCATATTCAAATAAAGTGAGAGAAGGTTATTAGAGACCAACAAATATGGCATTAAATGGAAAGTACTAGTGTATATCCAATTTGTAGACAAACAAATTCCTTTCTTTTTTCAAGTCTATTTATGTTAGAAAATCTAAACTATATTAAAAATGTCTATATAATGAATTCCTTGTACTCAATTTTTTTCTATTAGTTTAAATATATCAAATATGGTCCATTGATTTTGATTAGAGTTGTAACCACTTTCCAATTCCATTCAACATGTTTTGACCAACCCATAGTTATATATTTTAGGTTTGAAACTTAGGGTAGCAATCATGCCTTAACAATCTTTATTAAAACTTGTGCATAACATAAATTGCTAACAATAGCTCATAGGGTTTAGTGTTAGGTCCGGTTCTTGGATGTAAGACACAACTCATTTAATGTATATTATCATATATTAATAATATATCTTATTAATATACAATGGAAAACATGAAAAAGGTCATGGGTATTTTAAATACCCAGATTGTGGCTACCCGTGGGTCATTTTTACCCATGGGTTTAGCATTTTGAAGTGATCTGATATCTGACTTTAGCCGATTTTTATTGTATACATGCTTGTCATTTAAATTGTCATTAACTAAATTATATATATATTAACTTACATGTTTATCTTATTTTATTCTTGTAGGACACACCTAGTGCGAGCGCAATGCCACTCAATCCAAACTCTAGAACTGCAATCAGAGAAAAGGGAAAGGTAATTGAATACAAAATTGATTGAATTAAGAGTTTAAAGAAATTATAATGATTATACGTGTCTATATAGATTAATCATTTCCCATACTTGTCATTTTTATGTACAAGGAATTGTTAGTTTCACATCATTGTTGTCTGCTTCGACAATACTTGAAGAAGCACCAGAAGAGATGCCTCAAGCATGTGTTTATTTTATTTTTTGTTTATTAAATATGTTCCTATCACTAGAAATTATATGCTAACTTGTATTAAATTTATGTTTGTGACCATATATAGGTTTTCTACGAAAATATCGATACCATCCCTTCTTTAACACAAGCATTTTCTAGGACTCCTGACCATCCTAAGAGAAGATGTGGAATTGAGGTAATCAAGAATTCAATTGTAGAGTTCAATTATAATTCAATGCATATTGATTATGATCTTTTCGAATGCAAATTATATAATATAACTAATCTCAATTGTGGTTTGAATTTTTCTTGTGCAGGATCCTTCAGAGCCAAAGAGTGCTTCGAAGAGGATAGATTTTGATGATCCATTAATAGTTTAAGATGTGATAGGGACTTTTTGAGATACATACATTTCTATTTGGCATGTATATTTATAATATATGGATATACACTTACATATATTGATATACCAAGTTTTGAAGAATAATTATTAGTTCCTGCCAAAGGCAGGCTACTATTGTATTCATTGAATTTCTATTTTATTAAGTTTAACCAATGAATTCATAAAATTAAAATCTTTCAACCAAAATTCTATAGCTTAATTTATTTTTATTTTATATGATTATAAAAAGTCTATTTTTCTTAATTCTTATTGGTTTGTATAGGTTAAAAGTTCAATTTTATTTAAATAAATACACATTATTAAACACAACGTATATTATTTATTACTATGATGTCACTCACATTAATTATATTAATCAATCACATTTTCTATTGGTTGGGAAAAATGTAATACCATATTGTAGCTTTCATATTAATAATGGTTGTGTATTCATTCCTTGATGGTGCAAACGTGATAAATGAACCAACATTTTTCGTGATAGAAAAAATCACAGACCCCACACATAGCAAAGGCGTGTACATTTTTCATTTATTTAACAGTTGAATGGACAACTAGGGGAAATAACCTAGTAGTTGAGCATGTACCAATTGTTGTGAGGGTTGTTGATACCTTTTGTTCCAAAAATTGAACAAATAAAACCTATTGTTTGAAATAAAAAATATCAATTTTTGTTAGGAAATATACCAATAGTTGTTAGGAAATGTACCAATAGTTTTTAAGAAATGTACTAATATTGTAAAAAGTAACCAATCAGGTGATGCCATATCAGCTTCACAACTATTGGGGTCTCTTTTGCATGCCTATTGGTCTCACTTTTTTTGGGGCTGTCTTGGACACCTTGGCAAAAAGCATGATGATGTGGCATCATATTTGCTGATGTGGCCCTAAAACCTTAGTTATAAGTAGGGGACTTGCTAAGTAAGCTTATATAAAAAAATCGGAGTGATTTGAAATTTACAAGTAGGATTTTGAAAAGTGTGAAGTTAGGGTGCACAACTACTGGGTCCTTTCCCCTATAGTCCTGTCGACAATCGTTTAACCGTGATACTCATAATTACTTTCCCTTTTATCTTTACTACCTTAGTTACAATATTTGTAATTGTAATACAGCGAGTTCCCAAATTTTTTTAAAGCAATATTGAGGACTTCAACATATCATGCATTATATTTAATTTAAAATATTCAGATAAATTAATGTTTTAAATTAAACTAGACTATGAGCTATGAGTTAAGGGTATATCTTCAATTATGAATTGTTTGTATTGATTATGAAATTATAATGAATAAGTTTGAATTAGCATTACCACATTGCAATCAATGTTTCCAAATTTATGATTTTAATTGCATGACTAATATCTTCCAAATTACTATCACATAGTATTGATTTAACAACCCAAAAATATTGTTTAAATGTGTAATTTGATTTCTTTTATTAACTTTAAAAAAAAAAAAATTATTTAATTATTTATTAATGTAATATAATTTTATTAATTACTAATATTTTCAGTTACTTGTATTCATATTTATATTTTGATATATTTTGTATTTAGTTTTGATATATTTTGTATTTAGCTTATTATGTTTTTGTTGTTAGTCTAGATTTAATTTGAATTACTTATTTGTTATTTTAATTAAAAAATATTATTATTTTTGTAAATATTTTTCTTTTTCTTTTTCTTTTATTTTATTATATTCTATTTTTAAATTTAGATTTAAGTTTTAAATTTATATGAATTAATTTTTTATTAAATTATAAAATAATTAAAAAAAATAGTGATATTAATTTAATAATTTTCTCATTCTCTCCCTCTTTCTATCTCTATTTTTTCCTCCCTCTCTCTTTCTCTATCTCCATCTTTATTTCTTTCTCTTTATTTATCTCCTCTATCTTTATCTTCTTATCTCTCCCTAAATCTCCATCTTTCTTCCCTCTTTATTTTTCCCATTATATCCATCTCTATGACTCCCTCTTTCTATCACCTATCTCATTCACTCTTGTCCCCCTTTGTCTCTATCTCTATTTCTCCCCTCTCTATCTCTTTATTACCTCCCTTTATTACTCCTCTCTATCACCTTATTTGTTTCTCTTACACCCTCTTTCTTTATCTCCCTACCTCCTCTATTTATATCTCATTATCTCCACCTCTCTTCTATTCACTCCATCTCTTCTAATTTATATGTATATCTCCCTCTTGTTCTTCTATCTCTTTCTATCCTTATCTCTCTACCTTTATCTATCTATCTATCTCTATCTCTTTATCTATCCCTCTATCTCTTTCTCTCTCTATATCACCCTCCATCTCCCTCTCCCTCTCTCCCTCTCCCTCTCCCTCTCTCTATATTGAGCTATCTCCCCTTGCCCCCTCTCTCTCCCTCTCTCTATATTGAGCCATTTCCCCTCGTCCCCTCTCTCCCCATCTCTTCTTATCTATCCTTCCCACTCTATACCTCCCTATAAATATCCCCTATTTCTTTCTCCCTCTCCATTTGTATTTTTCTATCTCCACTTCACTCTATTTATTTATCACTTTATCTCTTTGTCTCTCTCTTCCTCTCCACCTCTTCTATCTCTCATTTATATATCTCTCTCCCTCTCTCTATCTCTCCCCATATCTCTTATCCTCACTCTGTTTGTATCCCCTATCTATCTCCCCATCTATACATCTCCATCTATTTATTTTCCTCTTACTCTCCCACTCTATCTTCATATCTACCTCTATCTTCCTCTCTCCCCCTCCACCCTATTGGCAGGAACTTGATGCATTGCATCTCTTGTTATAACTTATTTATTTTAAATAAAATTATATAAAATATAGTTGACATAACATTTTTAAGACTTCAATTTTTTATTGAACTTGAAATATAGAGAATAAACAAATAAACAATTACAAAAAAAATTAAATCTTGTGAAAACAATTACCTAAATTTCATTTTCCATTCACAATAACATATTATATTTCCTAACATTTTTGCTTATGTGCATAAAAAGTTAATTTTTTAAGTTTACGTATAGATAATAAGTAGCTAAAGCAACATTATATTAACATATTCTTTTTGACATGCAATAATAAATAAATATAATATATAAAATATTTATCTTTAAATTAAATTATTTTTTAAATAAAAAATTATATTAAATTTCTCAATTAATTTCTAACTAGAATTAGTCATTTATATTAAAAGTATTATATAATATTTATTTTTATATGTATTGTTAATAATTAAAAGAGAAATAAAGATTAAAAGAATAATTAAGTGTATAGCATACCTGGAATGGTTTTGGGAGCAGAGGCAATGGCGGTTTGAAGCAGCTGAATTCACAACCCCCGCGACGTCCACTAACAATGAAACGTCCTCCAATCCGTCATAACATACAAAGAACGCATCCACAAAAGGTAGTTTTAAATCGTTAAGAGAGACGCTTACAGACATCTACTGGATTTCGCGCTGGAACATTTTGAACTCGAACGTTAATGGTGGCTGCTCTTTGAACAGGAACGGACACGGGCCCACATCTGCCACCAGTGCAATCAAAGCTTAGAAAAGTATTTATAAAACTAATTAATTCTACGAGATTTGGATTGATCTACGGAGAAACTGAAGGAAACAATGTCTATGGAGGGAAGGTTGGTTTGGTTGCAGGGATCAGGTGAACAGAAGATAATGTGTCTGTACACCAAAACCATAAAACAAAAATGATCTCATCCTAACAAATTTTCATTAATAAAATCATTTATGCGGACTGAATCGCATAGACCGATGACGAAAGCTTGGGAAAGCAGGTGAACCGAATATCAATCAAATGAAACCGGCTTATTTTATCGTGTATACAGCAATGCAGATAACTATGCAAATTCATCTCAATCAATTCATTTCTCCTGCTCTCATTTCAGTGCACTCCGTTTGTTAAAAGAATTTGGAATTTGGAGAAGAGAATGGCACAGAGAACTAAAGAGCTTATTTTTCTGATGCTTCTCATTGTGTGGGGTAGCTATGTGACTGCAACTAGAAAATTATTAACAGATAGCCCAAAAGTAGAAGAGGAAGGGTCTTCAAGTCCAAAGACCATCACCTTCTTTATGCACCACATAACGGTAGGAGCAAACCCAACTGCCAATCCTGGACTTGGAGGTGCAGGATTTCCCATTGGCACTGGCAATGCCATCTCTGGCCTGCCAAACCAGTTTGGAAACAGCATCAATTTCAATGGGAATGGGAACGGTCCTCTTCCATTGACCATTCCAAGTGGAGCCATCAACAATTCTCCTTTCTTTGGTCAGCTGCCCATCTCTTCCACCAACGAAGGAGTGCAGGGCATAGGCTCACTCATTCCTGGCGTTGGCCTTAATGCTCTTAATGCTCCAGGCTTAGGCCTTCAGAACTCTTTTCCCAACACAAATATTATTAATGGCGGACTAAATCCTCAGAATCCTCTTGGAGGGTCCTGGGGTATCCCACTGAATAATGTGGTTGTGATTGAGTACATCTTGACAGAAGGGCCTGATCTTCACTCCTCTGATGTGCTTGGAAAGGGGGAGGGATATTATTATCACTTGCCTAGCCCTGCTGAAGAAGATGATCCCAATACATTGTTGCTCACTTTAACTGCCAAATTTGAAGGTTCTAAATACGGGGGCAGCAGCATTGAATTCTCAGGAAAAGACAAGATTGCATTACCACAGAGGGAGGTCACAGTAGTAGGTGGGAGCGGGGTGTTCCATGACGTTCAAGGCCATGCTCTCATAGAGACCGTTTCCCACACAATCGACGAGACAGTGCTCAAATTCACCGTCACACTTACCTATTAATAAATTCAACCAATGCTCTTGTGTCCCCCTCTTCCAATTCTCTTCTAATGCTTTTTCTATATCTTTTCCTACTCCACTATTCTTTCTTTCTCTTCCACTTTAGTGATTATGTGAATCAACCCTACGTGTGTTGTGAGTGAATCATTCCCCCAAACTCAATAAAAGTCTTCAATAAAAGTCTTCATTTGTTTTTTAGAAACTTATTTTTTATCTTGATTCTGTTATATTTACTTAATCTTACCTACACAAAGTGTTCATTTGTAATAATTTCTTCAAAATGACAATCCATTCTAAACTATCACTTATCAATCCTTCATATTTTCAAAATTGTGTTGTACATAGTAAATAAGTTTTACAAGAAGTTTTCATATGGCAAGGTATGAATGAGGTTCTAAAATACCCACTTTTAAACCAAGAAAATTTATATTTCCAAAAGCTTGGGAGTGTAGTGTAGGTGTTATAGATCTAACATTTAGATGTTAAATTGATTTGAAGAATTCTAAATAATCAAATGTCTTATAATAAGATTCTTAAAGTTATACAAACATACATTTACATATATACATATACATATATATACACATACACACATATCATTTTTCTTAAGGAAGAGATTTAAAAAAGGATTGAGTATATAGTGTGTAACTAGAAAAGCTAAAATTCCACAAGAAGAACCCCTCTAAGTTCCCCATATTGCATGAAGGGCTGTTAGTCCTTATTGATTCTCATTTCCATGCACTTCCTGCCCCTGATGACTATATTCATCCTTCTTTTGAAGAGGATACTAGTGCGGGTGATTCGGGTGAAGATGAGTCTGGGTCTGGTTCTAAAGGTGAGTCCCATCCCCCTCCAAAAAAAGTTAAACTTGAGAAATCTGTAAATACCAATCCCATGGGGGCCAAGGGTAAAAAAGGTCAAAAGAAAATTGTGGTTTCTTCCTCTTCCACTTTGGCTAGAAATGACTCACCTGCTTCTAGTGGCACCAAAGCTAGTCCTGAGGATTCTTTGAGCGAGAAAAAGATAGCAAGGAGCCGGACAACCATAATCTTCAAACCCATCATTCCCCACCCGACGAGGAGGCAACAGACTGGAAGGATAACTTTGAACCAACCAACCTTCTAAGGTTCACAAACTCAACCAAATCTCTACTTCCAAAGGATCCTTACACAACACCAAGTCACTCAATGGTTCAAATGACACTAACAACACCTTGGAAGCCTCAAAGGCTCCAATATGTCCCCTTTGCAAACAATTAATAATTCTCAAGTCTTGTGTGACTACACACGCACCCTTGCATTCATATGTGGGCTACTACTAGGCTTTGGGGTTTGATTGCCCTGCTTGACCAATTAAATACAAGGATCCTTGGAGGGATGTTCTCACAACACTTTAACACAAATTAAAGAGGATTTCATGGTTTAGATCCACTAGAACACCAAATTTGATCGACTTGCCCACAAAAAGAACCGGTTGCAATTAGGCCTCCATTAGAAGGAATCAGGTAATAAATTTTGACACCCTTAGGATCTAGGAGAAGAAATTATATTTTCAGATACCCTTTTGAGAGATCTCAACAATATCTCAGTTTCCAGTACTGGACCAACTTGCAGATATCCCAACCTATATTGCAGTAA
Organism: Cryptomeria japonica; assembly: GCF_030272615.1. Classification (NCBI taxonomy): domain Eukaryota; kingdom Viridiplantae; phylum Streptophyta; class Pinopsida; order Cupressales; family Cupressaceae; genus Cryptomeria; species Cryptomeria japonica. The sequence continues at coordinate 532,047,211 of NC_081415.1, forward strand.
CAAACCTAATAGGACTATAGACCTATTTGACTGAATGCCTTCCATAAACTGGTTTGGTTCTCCTAGTAGGTGCCCATCACTGACCATGAAATGTTATGTAAGCCTCCAAAGTTCTCTTCTACCACATTCAAACCCCTTTCCAGTGCTCTAGCACTCAACTCTCACACACTGAACTCATCAAACCGGTCTGTCACCTAAAGATGCTAGACCTAGGGTTAGTACTCCATCCTCTTTGCCCTGTTGTGTCCTCTTAATGGATTTTGGAACTGAAATATGATACAGTGGCCTATCATCTCTTATAATGGTAGAGTGTTTAGTTGAGGATTGATAGGCCAAAACCCATTATTACAATCAAACCCTAGGGGTTTGAGGGTTTTAGGCTACCCGTAGAGATTTTCTTGTAGAATGGGGTAGCGATAACTTCAAGACTTCATACCAAATGTAAAACAAAGGTAAAATGATTTAGTTTCAAGATCTATGCCATAAGAATTGTTTCCAATACACCATCAATATGCAATCAACAGAAATTAAATGGTTTTCTAGAGTTTCCAATAGTTCTTGATGCTTCAATTTCCTTTCCAAATCAACCCAAATCAACCCAACATACATATTTCGGTGTTTGGGGTCCTTAAAGCTATCACCCCAAATTAACACAACCTTCTCCAACCCTTTTTCAAAATGACTGACCGTTGGAGAATCACGACTTACAAAAAGTACAAAATTATCATGACAGCAAATTGACAATATGACAATTTTTGCATTATTCAACCAACTTAGACTCTAGACTATCATATGATAACTCAATGATGAATGGTAAGTACCAAACTGGTACTGAGAGGGGGGGGTGAATTAGTACAGTCAAATTTTTTTTCCAAAAAATGGTTAGACAACAAATACTGCAAATGACTGGCAAACAGTAACACTGGTCTGAAATAGAGTACAACCGATAAAGCTAAGAATGATTGTGACAAGCATTAACCAGTTAATCACTTAGCTTTCCACTCAACTTAATACTACACTTCCATTTCACCCTTATGGATGAACAGGTAATCTATCATCAGAAATATAATAATAGTTAATTCAACATGATTTACCTTCAAACGCAAATCACTTAAACCATCACATGAAAAATACCACACATGACACACAGATTTTTCATGTGGAAAACCAACTAGGAAAAACCACGGTGGGGATGAATACCCACAAGCTATTTCTGAAGTCTTTAGAAGTCCGCTCTGTTAGGAGCCTAGTCCGGTTAAAGACTTATTACAACAGGTTCTGTTAGGAACCGATCCTATTAGGGATCACTCGGTTAAGAGCTGGCTAAATACCTAGTTAAGGGTTAAACCCTATTAGAGGTTACCTTGTTAGAGGATTTCAAGAATTCAATGAATTTGAGTAACCTTGTTAAAGGATTTATACAAAGCTCGTTAAAGCTACCCAGTTAAGGGAATTTCTAATTGTTGAAGTGGTTAAATATCAACAGGTATTACAATGATCTTCTAATAGCACTCAATGCCAATGCAAATCCGCTTTAGTTCCTTCCTTCTGCACACACACTATGCAGGCATCAATCCTCTTATCTGGTCTGGCAAGAATCACGTATCTCTGCACTTAGATACACACACACCATTTGCCAACAACCTTAGCATGAAACACAACATCGACCTTATAGGAAATAGATAGGTTGGTAGCAAAAACCCTAAACCCTAAACATTTAAGTTAAGCAATTTGATTGGTTCAATCCTGACCATTGAACACTTTGCATTTGAATACAACGACCTTGAACAGATCTCAATATATTCTCTATCATTCGTTCTTCCACCGCTTCATGGAGGCGATAAAACATCACGCATTCTCCACCATTTATAGGGACTTTGCACATTCCCAAGGTAGATAGGATCAATCTCCTTCATGCACATAAGGCTGATGTGCCAACCCGAACTGATCTTCCTAACAATGCTAACTCATCACACGATGTCATTCGTTGAATCGCACAAGCTTGGAACACTTCAACCAAAAACCTTGAAGCTGAGACTACCAACTGGTAGTCCTACCACATTCCATGTACCGGTTCACATTTCAATATTTCTATTCTTGGACAAACATACCGCTTCACCTATTGCTCATATATCGGTTTACAACACCATACCGGTTCACTTTTCCGGTTGCTTAACTTCAACTAACTTCAA